>NW_013667653.1:106200-116945 GCF_000517525.1 Limulus polyphemus
ACGGATTTGATGCACGAGAAAATAGTGCATGTTGGACGTGAAGAAGGGAGCAAGTTGCACGTGGGGAAAAAAACGCGCCTGATTTAAATGTCACACCTGAACGCTCACATCCTTTTAATTATGTTTGAAATTATGAACATTGCTCAACATCATGAAAATTAAACCTTATTTTCAATAAGCAATCCTGAAAAATATTTGGGGGTGCTTAACTTTTTCCAGGTGTATATAAGGAAATTTTTATTGGTTCCTCATAAATTGTTGGTGTGAAAATAAGCTTGGATCTTTAAGTGTCAAAGAACAAAGTTTTCAATCACCCCTTAAGTGAAATACACTCACACTTGGTTGAGGGGGGAGGTCAAATTTAAGTCCCTTATTCTGCACGGATCTTTCTCCACTGGTCAAGGTAAGGTCGGTTGGAATAATTACGACATTAGTTTCAATCGTTATCTTTCTTTCAGAGGAATCATTTTACGTGTTATCTTCTAATATAAGTGGCTACAAATTGTTTGGACACAGTTTAGGTTGTTTTACTTTATCACTGAAAACGGAGTAATAGGTAGAGTCGAGGTCTTCTACAGCAATGTACACATGTACTGTGGTAGTTATATTTCCTACGTCATCCAGTCTTAGACGCTAATTACGTGAATCTTCCGAGTTTCTATCACGCTTGAGCGGAAATGGTTTAAGGGTGTCTTTCATAAGACAAATTGGTGTTTTATGTGGTTAACAGTCAGAAAATATTTGAGGTCTACGATTTTGTGGCGATGGGATTTGAATTTGAAACGGTTACTAATTACAGTTGTGTTTAGGCATTTAGGTAAAGCTTGTATGGTAACAGTACCTGGTTTTTGAAAGAGTTGAGCGAAACAAACCACTACCAGTTGTAATTGCAGAGATATCATCATTTCGGAACGGACTGATTTTATATTAGGCTTATTGTTAGGCCTAGGACTGATGGTTAAATGTCGCACGCAAATGGACTAAAGCTGTGTAAGAAATTATGCGTGGTTGTTGTTGAAAGATATACAAAAGAAGTGTGTAGTTGGTTAAACTACTGAAAACAGATATATATTTTTAATGTATACTTTTGTTGATACAGAGTTTCGGGCAATGTCCTTCTTTGGGTATCTGTAACTCAACAATAAGTCCCTAAACAAGAAAGGTTCTATTTCGAAGGTGCGTGACACATTATAACAAGTAAATGTGTGTTACAATATGAGAGGTAGGTAGAAAGTAATTTTACCTAAAGGGGTCGAAAGCCGCATGGAGGGTTCACATGTTTTAACCACTCGCACCACTATAAAGTAGGTTGTTGTCTGTCAGTCAGTCAGTAAAACGTGCACATGCCATGGATCTCGAGAAGAATTATGCACTCTGTAGGCTACAACACAGCATAACATGAATTTGACAAGCAAGAACTAAAAATATTTGTTACTCTTAATTTTAGTTTTATTTACTCTTGAAACAGAACACTTTCGATGATCCTGTAGAAGTACATCTGGTGTATATATATATATATATACACACACACACGTGTATATACCACAGCAGATATAAAGTGGTGGTGGAACGGAATGTAAAAGAACTACAAGTTTGATATTTCTTAACGTCTCGTGGGTAGTGTGATGCTGCTGACAACTGATCGCTTTTTGGAAGACTATGTGAGAGATTTTTCTGACACAAATTAGTCGTACACTGAAATCATAAAGATGTGTTCATCTTGAGGATCTACATTTCTCAGACGTGATATCCCTTGTCCTTAATAGCATTGTAAAAAAAAAAGGGGGGGAGTATAGATCAACTCTGGGGCACGAGGACCATTAAGGTTTTTCATACCATTTCATATGACAAAATGCCAGTCAAGTCGTTTAGGATTTCTGTGCAAATGGACTGTTGAAACAAGCACTATGAAACCATTGTCATTGAACACCATATGGTCTATGGAACGTAGCAGTGAGTAGTAGTGTGCTTTGGTAGTGAAAACGTTAAGACGGAACCTTTGCTATGGAAACAACGCTGCATGGCAGTTTTCAAGAATCACAGTCATCAGATAGATCATGAACTGTAACGATGTCAACCTCTGCAACATACTCTCAGTGTATTTTTTTCCAGTTTCATAATACGTGAACTTTGATATGTTTGTTATTTTATTACACTCGTTTGATACTAAAGTGAGGGTAACATCGTTATAGTTTGTTATTTTTCTAGATTTTATACGTTGTCACTCGGTAGAATGGTTAGAAACATTTGGTGTTTTTGCTTCTATGTTGTATTTTGTTTGCTTTCCTATATAGAATCGCAAGTACAAACACATTTATTGTTGTTTACTTTAAGACGGTGTTTGTTGATGCTAATAACCTATGTCTCCGAAACTCTTCATCACAAGTGTTACTTTACACGTATTACAAGTATTAGTAGGTCTTCAATGAAATGCAAGTTTTGTAGAAGTGTCGCCACGGGTTTATTCAAAGGTCGTTGACCTGTACGTAGTACTGAACTCAGAATATCGTAGAAGTTTAGTCTGAAACATGATAAAAACTAATAAAACTGAATAATTGTTTTGATACAAAAACATCGATATGTGTTTTAACAATTTTTGTAAAATACTTTATCATAGTTTGACTTAGTTTTAGAGAAAAGTAGATAAATGATACTAAAAGTTCTGAATTTAACAAAACTGACTGCTTTGTATAATGCCCCCCAATGACACAGCGGTATGTCTGCGGACTTACAACGCCAGAAACCGGGTTTCGATACCCGTGGTGGACAGAGCACAGATAGCCCATTGTGTAGCTTTGTGCTTAATTACAAACAAAAAAAAAAAGCTTTGTGTAGTATTTTTAGTATCTGTTATTTAGTGTATAACAGGTGAAATTGTAATTTCCCCAGAAGGGGGCCGAAGGCTGCCTTTAGGAGTCACCTGTTTTAATCACTGGAACCATTATACGGTTGTGTGTTGTCTATCTGTCAGTCAGTCAGTAGACACTAAAATGACGCCACATAAGGGACTCTTAACGTTACAATTTGTGCTGTCGTGACGTCAGTAAAACGTGCGCATGCCATGAATCACGAGAATAATTATGCACTCTGTTGGCTACAACACAGCATGACATATGAACTTGAAAAACAAGAAATACAAATGTTTGTTACTCTTAATTTTGGTTTTATTTACTCTTGAAACATAATACTTTCGAGGATCCATCTAGTTTATTAGTTTAAGATCACTGTATCACACTGAGAAAGACGAACCACAGATTCTGTTCCTAGTGATTGTTTTTTAACTTATCAGTGGTAGAGGCTAGGTTTATTGGTTACACAAGAATATATATAGGAATTATAATACATAATAATTTATTGTAACTAAAATTACATGAACATTTTTGATGTGAATGCAGTCTGTTTTATTATTTGGAAGTTGTGGTAATATGATTGATATTATGAGAGTTTAATAAGTGTTTGGCATGTTTCTCAATAGCTTTTGAAAAACAAAAAGGTTTTGATGACTAATCAGACCTCGCTGGACTACATATACGTTCTGTTTTAGTCGTCATGTCATTCAGTGACGTATTTTTAACAGATTTCTTTCAACGTATATAGTATTATACTAGCGAGGAATTGAGTTCTCATTCGATTGTAGTTGATTGTATCAGATGGGAAACGACTACAGTAGACCAAATGTCCACATTTCTTTACTCGTCACATATTAGAATTTCCGAACACAAGGCTTAACAAAGTTTTTAATATACTCACGTTCTTCAGGTTACCGAGATTACTTGATAATGATGTACTTTTAAAGTTGTTGTATATATCACAAGTTTAAAGAATGCCACATCACGTGGCTCGTAACAAACGACGTCTGAAGAGCTTCAACGTGATGGTTTGTATTTTTTTCTTTTCTTTAGAAGAATATTTTCAAAATTACGAAACTTAGTAGTTAACATCTGATATGATTAACTTGTACTTCAAGGAGGTTTTTATGTTGGTTAACTTGTTTATATTTGTACTCCAGGGAAGTTTTTATGTTGGTTAATTTATTTATATTTGTACTCCGGGGAAGTTTTTATGTTGGTTAACTTGTTTGTATTAGTACTCCAGGGAAGTTTTTATGTTGCTTAACTTGTTTGTATTAGTACTCCAGGGAGGATTTTATGTTGCTTAACTTGTTTGTATTAGTACTCCAGGGAGGATTTTATGTTGCTTAACTTGTTTGTATTAGTACTCCAGGGAAGTTTTTATGTTGCTTAACTTGTTTGTATTAGTACTCCAGGGAGGTTTTTTTTGTTGGTTAACTTGTTTGTATTAGTACTCCAGGGAGGTTTTTATATTGCTTAACTTGTTTATATTTGTACTCCCTGGAGTACTAATACAAACACGTTAACCAACATAAAAACCTCCCTGGAGTACTAATACAAACAAGTTAAGCAATATAAAAACTTCCCTGGAGTTCATTGTTCGGCAATCTGATTATATGGTAAACAAGGCTTTGTATAGGTTCTATTAGATTGCCGAACAATGAACAACCTTAATATAGCTCCATCTCAGGTTTGAATTTTACAAATATAGGTTTTGATTTAAGTTGATAGATCATTTCTGTTTAGAAAAGAGTTATGTTACTTTTCATATTGAGTGGACGTTTTACGATATGTGTATCCATACTTTGTACGTGAAAAACATATCACCCATATTATGTTTTGTCGCGTATTTTCTTTAATTCTTTAAACATTATTATTAACATGATTTATTTCTGATAAAAAAAAATCTTGAAACTACAAATTCCCGGTAATTGTGAGCCCTTCTGAATTTAGTAACTACTTGTATTCAAATAATATTCTGTGTTAGCTAGCACAATTATTAAGAGTATTATTCATTTCTGTGTGCAGATACTTACCATATGTGGCTATTAAGTATACACTATTTCTCCTTCAACGATAATCAGTTTCAAGAAGTGTGTGTGGCACGTTATCGCACGAAGAGTTGTATGTTAGAGCTGAAGTGGTTAGAATAGATGTGGCTTGTAAGTGTTTTAATACTAAACAGTGAAAAATATATCGCTGATGGACGATGGGGGGCACGTTCGATAACGCTGAGCATGTGTACGCGTTTATACGTGTTAAAAGCTGAGAAAGAGTGCTTACGTAGCTGTTTTATACTGTAGACCTTGAGGTGGTAGAGTGAAATACAGACAGTGGCTGCTCTCAGGCAAGGGCCTGTATACTCTTGTCACAGAAGGATGTGATTCAGGCTGGTTCTGCGTAAAATATAAATGATGGACTGTATTTTTCGTAGTGGGTTCGTTGTGTTGTACTTTTATTCTGATTTAACATATTTATATGTCATATGATAAAACCAGGAACTTTCAACTCTACAATGTTCATTAGCGTCCGGGAAGCACTTTTGGAACTGCAGAAGGTGAGGTTTTGAACGTGTGCACGTGGCAGTATTTCATTCTTTAAAGCCCGTACTGAGTTATTAAAAATAAGTATATTTTATAATATGTTGATACTGATCCGAAAATTAATTCTTTATACACCGTACGTTTGATACGAACTTCAGTTTAATCGTGATTTTCTACTTGTTATTTTTATTTTATAATTGAGGTAGCATCCCCTCTCCCACTTCTGTGTTTGAAAACATTTCAGAATTTCGTTTCATTAGTATTTTGCTCTGCAAACTGTGTTTGTATTATGGAGGAAAGCTGAAGGGGACTATAGTCTTCGTTAGTCGTTTGGACGGAAAGTTGAAGGGGTATTTGCTCTTCCTCTCTGCCCCCCTCACCTAATCAGTATATCGTTTTGAAGGAATGACGGTATGAACAGTTGTTACTTAAGCTTCAGTGATGTAGCCAAAGGTATGGAGGAAGTTTATAAAACGTTGTCACGACGACTTGATTGTTAATACCGTATCGATGTAGACATTTAATATTAACTTCGATAGATCAGTTATTTTAAGGCTGTCTTCGTATAATATCCCAATTTGTTTTCCTTGTATATGTTTTAGATCTTGTCAGAGGAGGTATCAAACTGTTTACGATCTGCGATATGTCTTGGCATTCTTTAAATTAGGATTAAGATTTTGAGTCTGTGCGGTTTGATGACTTGGTGTTATCCTGCACTGTATATTGACTCACCAATTTACTCACCCCCCCCCCCTTTTATGCTTTGATTAAGGGTATTTTAAACATTGGGCTAATTAAAAACTTGTTGCCGTATGTAATATTCTGACGCCGTTAGATGGACAGTTAGCAATGAATCATCACTCGGACGCTGCAATGATAAGTTGTAACGCTGTTTACTGCACATGTCATACACTGGAAAGATTATTGGACCAGCTGTAGTGCAGCATCATTTTATCGTGATTCCAGTTAGCAATGAATCATCACTCGGACGCTGCAATGATAAGTTGTAACGCTGTTTACTGCACATGTCATACACTGGAAAGATTATTGGACCAGCTGTAGTGCAGCATCATTTTATCGTGATTCCAGTTAGCAATCAATGAAAGGAAGCTTTAAATCGTAAACACTTTCGTAAGTGAAAAGAGATTCAGGGACTGGGGCTCGAACCCTGGACGTTAGTATCATGAATTTTTTTTACCCTTTGAAATAATAATAATACCTTTCATTGAACATGGGTCTGTAAAATGTAAACAATAATCAGGAGTACATGTAATATTTAGACAATTTCTGTTGTAATTGAAATATATCAATTTTCTTTTTAGAAATGATTTCCAGACCCAGCAAATCTATTACCAAGAGTGTTTATTTAATTTGTTTTGGTTATTTTGAATGTTTTTTTTATTTGTGAGTTGGAAATTTTGAATACAACAGTAAAAATCTTAGGTATCACAAAATCAAATACACATTAATCTTATTATATATCCTCCCAGTGGCACAGCGGTTGTGTGCTGGCTTACAACGCTAGAATCCGGGTTTCGATACCTGTTGTGGGCAGAGCAGAGATAGCCCTTTGTGTAGCTTTTTACTTCAAACAAACAAACCAAAATCATTATAAAGTCAAATATATCACATATTGAATTGTAAATTGTATCGTGACTGCTGTGGGTATTCGTATTAATAGACGTCCTTATAAAGACAATATAGACTTTTTTATAACTGATGGGAAGATATCATTATGGCAGAAATCCTGTCCCGGTGTCTGACCAGCTGAAACGTGGACACTGTTAAAGTTATTTTATCGTTTTTTTATAAATGGAAGAATGGGATGATTGAATATTTATGCTTCTACTGTGTCGAATTCCTTTTTATTCTGAGAAACATGGCGTGAAGCGATAATTCAATATCTTGCCTTAAACATTATGTATAGGTAAAACTTATGAGTTGTAACCTGTCGTCACTCTGTGGTTACAAACCCGAGCATCATATTTTAAAGAGTTTACATTATGTGTAGTTAACGACATGTATCTACTAGCCACTGAGCTTGCATGAATATTAATATTTCATAGTAATATAGCAATCATTGTTCCTAACGAGGCTAATAATCGTACACATTAGAGAATTTGGTGTAAATTAGTGTTAATCTAATTATATTAGTGATATTTGTATAATTATATATATTTGTTACTTGTTATTTTAATAGCTTTAAATATGTGAAGCTTCAAACAAGCCCAGAAATATTAACTAATTGACTTTAAAACTAAAGATAAAAGATAAAGTTTGAGAATAAAGATAGGAGGGATATCCTTTGGTTTATTGGATTTTCTATCGATACAATGTTTGGGATGTATATATATATATATATAGTATATAATTATGGTTACAATAGTCGCAGTAAACTTTTACTCATAACAGTTTAAAAAGTAGTGTTATTTTTTGTTTATTATTTAGGAAGTTACGCCGAAGTATTTTACTGTCTGATAAGTCTTCAAAAACATTTAATCAAGAATGTGTGCTAAATTTATATTTAGCATAAACACTTCCTTCACGCCTTTTTTTAAAACATGAAACCATGTACAGTTAACCAATCCAACCTAAAAATGAGTTTGGAAAAAGGCGGTCTTTTTTTTTTCTTCTGTCGGTAACAAAACTGCTCTGTAGTTTAAAACTGGTAATTACTGAACGAAATTCGTTTTAACAGAAATGTTTAATTTATTCATAAACGCTAGTCGAACAATTTCAGTCATCTTATATCTATATATATTCTCAAATCAGATATGTATTTGGTGGTCTGTAGATAGATAACCTAGAATATAAAATTATCACCATCGGATGTAACTTCCAACACAAACTTTGTATTTCTACAGAAGTTGGACCGGGCGCAGCTTGTGACTTGTTTGTAGTGATGTGGTCTGAGGTTCGAGATGTGATGCCGTTGAACACGCCTTACTATTCAGATGTGAACACATAAAATTGACAGTCAGTCCCAGTGTTCGGTTCATAGGGCCGGGTGGAGCTTTTATTGGGTCGGGTTCTGCAGTCTGGCTTCCTTGTCTCTATTTTAATGTGTTTATTGTGGCCCAGTGGCTAGAGTACTGGACTGTGTTTCTGAGGTTCCGTAGTTCGCACTCCGTTACCACCAGTAACAACAACAAAAATCGCGCTTGGGGCCATGGACACGTTATATAAGTGGCATGAGAACCTCACTATTTCATCTAACAAAAGTAGCCCAAGTGTTAGCGGTGGGCGATGTTGACTAGCTGCCCTTTCAGACTATCTCTTCAAAATTAAAGAGGGCAGCTAGCGCAGATAGACCCCGAGTAGCTTGGCCAGAAAGTCAACAAATTCTCTATGCAATAATTTAAATTTTGAGACAACTATACTTGAATTCTGGAGGGCTCTAACGTTTATGTTTAACCCACGCGCGCATGAGTTAGTTGCTGTTCAGGTTGAAGATTCAGTTCATGCAGAATATTTTATTTTGGACATGAACGATATCTTTGTTTCGTTTCCCAAATTTAGGAGAGTGTGTGCAAAATGATTTTTCATATATCTAAATAATTTGTAAGGTTAATTATAATAGAGGCATCGCAAAATAAACAATACATTATTGTCAGTGTTTTATGTATATGTGGACTGGGATTCTTGTACAGTCGGTGTCTGTGACTTGTTGGCGATAAATTCGACAATAAACGGACAGCACACACTCCACTTGTTTTAAAATAATATATTCAAAACTAGTCAAACGTATTTACAAAACTTCTTTATACTATGGAATATCAAAGTTGTATTTAAAACTCTAAATAGTTCTCTTTTTTCTTGTCAAAAGTCCACTAAATCTGATTAAATTACTTTAGAATCCAACTGACAAGACGAACTATTTTTCTCTACTTTTATCACAATATTATCAGTGAATAATTCAATAACTTTATCCCATTGGTCACCACAGTTGTATTATGACACTAAATAATTGTCTCCTTTTCCTCAAAGTCCACACAGGCGGGTTCAATTGCTTAACAATACTCTTCGACAAAACCAGTTAACCTTCTTATCTCTATCAAACTGTGAAATTCCCATTAAAATATCAACCGTTATGGCTAATCATTCTCACGCCGGCTAACTTCACGTTCTTTAACCTTTCTCTCTATTTATTTCACTTGACTTCCGCTCTTTTAGTCGCCGCTATTTATATATGTTTATCACTGAGGCCTCACGAATTTTCTGTCAAGTGCGTGAACAGCGCTGATTTAACAATACTCAGTTAAGGTTGCAGGAAAAAATACTGAAGATTCGTGTAACGTGACGTCAACAATATTAGTTAAGCCTCGACAACAATGTAATTGCAAACACACTGTACGACTCTTACGTAACCAAACTTGTCATAACTATCGCCTTTAAAATGATTAACTTTTAAATATTTTGTTATTAAAAATTAAACAATCATGAAATATTAAATCACAAAATAAATAAATAATATTTACACTAAACAATCTTGTATATCCAACAATTATTCTGTAACTTTACGTTTAAAAAAAAACGCTACTGATTAAATGTGCATCATCAGAGAAATGATCAACTACAGGTTAGCCATGATCAGGTTTAATATTAGTAAAGCACTATGTACCAATGTTAATAACTATAAAATAAAATATGATCTGTAATGTGAGCTAAATAGTAGCGGGAAGGACAAGCAGCACATTTGGCATTAAAATATTACGTATGTCAAATCGCTAATATTATGATTTGTTGATGTGAAAGCAGCTTTAATAATGTTGAACACGTACAAAACTTTAGTGTTTATAACTACAAAATCACTTGAAATGTACAGTCTTTGTCTCGGAAAAATATTGTAGTACTATTAATGGTACTTGTGTATATATTTTATATTGTTTAGGTTATGTATCTGCATGTTTTTATTTAATTTCTGTGGTGCATATTGGTGTATAGAATACTAGAAATAAACGACCTTATAGCACCAACATCTGGTTTTTATTTAATTAGACACTCGGCGTTTCGCTTTACAACTTCTTCAAAACTGGTAGCACAAAAAAAAAGCATCAAATGGTTTAAATAACAACTTTTAATAGATTCGATTAGAATTTATCGTTTGTACCAAATGTATCTTTTTACTGTCAGTTACGGTTTGTGTTTTGGCGAAACGTTCCTGAAGAAACTGTAAAGCGAAACGTTGAGTGTCTAATTAAATACAAGCAAGATTTCTGTGTTATAAGGTCATTTATTTCATGGCCAGGTGGTTAGGGCACTCGACTCGTAATCTGCGTGTCGCGGGTTCGAATCCCCGTCACACCAAACATGCTTGCCCTTTCAGCCGTGGGGGCGTTATAAAGTGACG
>NW_013667653.1:117425-121377 GCF_000517525.1 Limulus polyphemus
TCTAGTCTTACACTGCTAAATTAGGGACGGCTAGCGCAGATAGCCCTCGTGTAGCTTTGCGCGAAATTCAAAAACAAACATTTATTTCTGGTATTAATGTGTATGTTTTTGTTCTTCAAAATGCGGATTTAAGTTTCCTAGCGTCATGCTTTATCTGCGATACAAATTTAATAAAAATGTGCATAAGAAGAACGTAGAAATATTAATTTCTAATGTTCTAAAAATTAGTCTTCACGTTTTGTTTCAGTTTGTAAGATATGGTGAAGTTAATTGTAGATTTTGTTTTCCGAGATAAACGTAAAAAAAACAAAAAAAACGTGTTATCAGTACACGCATACGCTCTCTGCTACTTTGTTGGAGACGTAATAAATTATTCAAAGTACACAAACTGAATTATCTGGAATTTAAGACACGTGTTAACCTTGAAAATAGTTTGCTGAAAGTTCACCTCCAATGATGAACGATTCCGTTCTTGGGTCAAATTGAACGCCTTTTTTTCTTTCTTGAAGCAAAACTAATTCGAGATATTCTGGAAATCTTTCCTTCAGCTTTAACGAACAGGGCCGGGTGGTTAGGGCGCTCGACTCGCAATCTCAGGGTCGCGGGTTCGAATCCCGTCCCACCAAACATGCTCGCCCTTTCAGCCGTGAAGGGCGTTATAACGTGACGGTCAATCCCGCTGTTCGTTGGTAAAAGAGTAGCCCAAGAGTTGGCGGTAGGTGGTGATGACTAGCCGCCTTCCCTCTAGTCTTACACTGCTAAATTAGGGGCGGCTAGCGCAGATAGCCATCGTGTAGCTTTGCGCGAAATCCATAACTAACTAACAATCAACGAACAGGCGACGAGAGCAGACGGAAAGTACACGTCAATGGAGATAAACACGAACTGGTGTTGGCTGCACACCGCAATAAGCGAAGCCGCTACAAAAATTGTAAATTACAGAAATAAACTAATTAAAAGAAATGCTTAAGAGAATTTAAAGTGTGTGAAAGACAGAAATATACTCTGTATAGGTAATGGCATCTGACCTAACGGGGGGTAGGTCGAAGTAAAAAATACGTAACTTCTTTCCGTTGAATATAAATCAACAACGATATATAACAAAAAAGTGGAGTTAAGCAACTAGTTTCGACATTCATAGCACAACGATTGGTCTTAATATGTGCAAAAAATAGGCTCAGTTCATTTCTAAATGAATAGCACAAGCTTTGCTTAAAGCTACATGATTTAGGAATTTGGAACTAACGGTATATAAAAAAAAAACATACGAAGATATCATTTATTAAACTTTAATGTATGTGTAAGGGACTATATATCCGATCGGCCTGCTATGGCATGGTGGTTAAAGCGTTCGAATAGCAATCTACGGGTTGCGGTATCGAAACCCGTCACCAAACATGCTCGCCCTTTCAGCCGTGGAAGCGTTATAATGTGACGGTCAATCCCACAGGTTTTTAGTTAAAAGCGGCCAAAGAGTTTGGGGTGGGTAATGTCAACTAGCTGCCTTCCCTGTTGTTTATAACTTCAAAATTAGGAACAGTAAGTGCATACATCCTTCCTGTAGCTTTGCGCGAAATTCAACAAACAAAATTTACCCGCTGTAAGCCTATTTTTCTAAGAAATGTGTATGACGGTTTGTTTAATATTAGTATAGATTAAATGGATTTACTATTCAGTCTTGGTAGATATTCACTGTATAACTTTATGAGTAGCTTAAATTTCATTAAGGAACCTACTGAACTGAGTGATTAATCGAGCAATCGAAACTGTGGGCCGAAACGTTGTAGTCATTAAAATCATGGCCAGGTGGTTAGGGCGCTCGACTCGCAATCTGAGGGTCGTGGGTTCGAATCCTCGTCCCACCAAACATGTTAGCCCTTTCATCCGTGGGGGTTTTATAACGTGACGGTAAGTTCCAGTATTCGTTGTTAAAAGAATAGCCCAAGAGTTGGCGGTGGGTGGTGATGTCTAGCTCCCTTCCCCACTAGTCTATCACTGCTAAATTATGGACGGCTAGCGCAGATAGCCCTCGTGTTGCTTTGCACGAAATTAAAAACAAACCAAACCCTTAAAAATCACAACGTGCCTACAGTAGCTGTTATTGTATTAATTTATGAGTAGGTGTTTTGTAAAATAGGAGAAAAAAAAATTTTATAGAGTGAATCCAAGTCTTGGAAGTTGACTTTTAATTTCTAAACCTATATGTGTTTTCCTTCTTTTAATTTTGTAATAATAACTTAGTGAATGTGAATGACCGTATACGTAATATTATTATCAAGAAGCAAAAAGTACCCGTCCCCAATGACGGGAAGAGTTTAAGTTAATCTAAAAAAGTACCCGTCCCCAGTGACGGGAAAAGTTACTCTATTAATTCAAATTATTTCATGGACTTTGAAAAATGTTAATTGTGTTGCACTCTTGGTTTCACTTAGAGCCAAAGCTCTGAGCTACCTATACCATTCGCCGCGAAAAGTAAGTGTTGAGTATTTCATCCATGCTAAGAGCTGCCCAACAATTACATATGGTAAATCTTCGTTTTTATTCTTCAAGTTACGTCACATTTTGAAATGTGAATGATAGTGTGATTAATTGCTAACAATTTAGCGTAAAATATCCTGCTTACGAAATAAAATTTGACATCAAAATTATTCATGCCTGTTCTCCCGTCATTTCAAAAGTGAATGTTGAGCTTTGCCTACGTGCACAGCTTTTCAAACGAAGCACGGGAAGCGGCCGACGTGAACGAGAGACAGACAAGCATAGGGACAGATACGATGGTTCGCAACATACAATAGATCGTTCTATCGTTTTTTCTCTCCTATTTATGACTAGGGAAGCAACATAACCACAACTGACAGGAAGTTAGATGAGAACAATTCGACAGTCAACAGTTGCAACGTTGACCATCGAACTCTCAACATCCAGGGTGCTCGAAGATAGATTATCTTCCTTCACCCGCACCAGACAGGTGTTATTTACTTGGAACTTGTAGTTTTGCTGGAGTTGAGGAGTAAGTTTTGGCGTAATGAGTATTAGATTTTAAAACACGTGGTAGACGAGATAGGAGTGGAATAAGGGGAAGGAGGCAAAATTTCGGGCGAAGTTGATCGGGTGTTCAGACGAGAAGAAGCAGTACGAAATCGACAAACTATCAATAAACGGGCCTTTTCAGGTTCTGGCATGGACCTATAAGTACGAATGCCGTGGCGTGTGATCCTTGAGAAGGGACCAGACTTTTACTAGGGCGGATCAACGCACGCGGGAGTTCATGGGAAGGCGATAAAACCCATCATAACGAAGAACAAGTGTTGGATCAAAATGTTGGAATATTTATAAATACTTTTTTTTAAGTAACAAATTAGAATTGCAAGGATAATTTTAACCCTATTAAATTCGAAGGGGGTTCAGTTTTAAATATTTATTATTCAAACACGCATGTAATTTCTATCAGACACATAACCAGTAATTCGTATTTTCCCAGCAAACAGTTATTTTATTTTGTTTTTTTAAGCAGTTTCATTGAAGCTTTGTGGATGGTGATATAAAATGATTTATTAATAAAACGATTTGTGAACATTCTAATGACCTGTTTTTTCATGCGTAAGTTTATGATTTAATGGGTCGGGGTTCAAATAATTCTAAATCCGCCTATGATTGTGTGATGGTGAGATCCTCGTAAATCATAATTTGGTTTATAGTAGCTGATTGGTGCATAGGTATTGTTGCGTCATCGAGATCACGTGACTGGTGTGGCGCCACCTATTTTTTAGAACTATCCTGTACCTTGGCGAATGCTCTAGTATTTACTAGATATAGGGTAGTCTGGTATATAAAAGAGGGTGAAAACGTGACGGTAATATATAACAATGTGTGTGTAGATAGTGAGTAATTGAACTGCAGTCACAGGGTATTGTTGAAGTTAACGTTCGTTCGTTATAGTGTTTGTTTTAGC
>NW_013667653.1:122377-130561 GCF_000517525.1 Limulus polyphemus
TGTATCGTAAAGTTATATTCGGAAAGAATAAACCAGTTTTATTAAGTAAAGACTTGTGTCGTTAAAGTTTCGTCGGAACGAAGTTACGGAAAAATCAATGAAGAAACGGAGACGTAACAGTATGTTGTAACAATCCCTTTTATAGGTGACGACCAATCGTAGCAATAATGATAACGGAAATCCTGCAGATAGTGGACTATTGTCATAATGCGTTAGATAGTCGTATTTGAAATTTGTTTGTCCTGGGCTTTTCATCTGTTTGTTCTTTCACTGTACCAGTGTCTTGCCTCGGAAAATGCTGTAATAGAAATCGAATACACTGTGTAATGGTTCTAGAATTAAACATTGTTCACCAGCTCACCCACGTAGAACGTCTCACATACGCAGCTAAACGTCGCTGTATTTCTTATGTAAATCGTTCTAATGAAGTTTCTAAATTATCCAAATAAGAACTAGACATGTTTCGGTGGGATATACTCTCAAAATGTAACGTTCATTTCTCTCTACACAACGAACTCTATCGATAGGTTAAAAACTATTACGAATAGCAAAATTGCCGGTTTCCAGCCAGAGCTTCCTAATGTGGAATACCGGTGCAATGTTGTAATAAGCCTGAGAACAAAATAAAAAAATTAATACACTTTTGCCAGTACTTTTAATGTTGTGTAGCAACATAACTTCGGACGCTTTTTAAAGTCACTAGCGTAATTACACTGTAATTAGGTCATGCAATTTGTATAAATCCAACGATTTTTGTGGGGGTGGGGGGAATCAGTGAATGTATAAGTGTTAAGCGTTATAACCCGTCTCTTTTCTTTTAAAAATTGGGTACGTTCAAAGAATTATGGCATCAGATAAACTGAATCTAAGTAAACACGAAGTCACTATCAAAAAACTAAGTTTGTAACTTAGTGATATTTGTATTTTTTACCTCAGTGCCAAAAACTTTCTGGCTACTTAAGTGGTTTAAGTGTTTTTATAATAAGCATTGTTCTTGAAAGTTACGTTTCTAATCAAGATTTTGGGTAGTTCCACATAAATCAATAAATTTAACACGGTGGATGTTATATTTGTAGTTCTGTTATCTAGTAACAAACACATGTACACCCCCTCCTTTTTATTTTCCTTTTTCAGGCCACTTTTAGTACTCATTAACTTGACAGATAATTCATCCCACATTGTAAAGTGTAGTTTCAATAACGCATGTGCATGATAGAATTTACGTTGAGACCAAGCGTCTGACGTCTTACTGACGTCATTGAAGTTCAGTTAGAATTCATTTTGTTTCGTAGAGGTTTGGTATCGGGAACTATAGTAGCGATAGGTAAACTGGAGAGAATAAAAAGCATTGCACATGGAATATTATTCTAATCTATAGAAAACTGGAATACTGATATTTGGGCATGGAATATTATTCTCTCTACAGGTTTGCAATATTCTTTGATTTACACCAAGTATTAGTTTTGATGGCCAACTTCCAGCTTGTGGTTTTTTTATAACAATACAGAAAATAATACTAAGTGCCACAGTTTTCTTCAGATCGTTCAGTTTTTTTTTAATTTAAAATACATTTTTATGGTTGATCAGTTTGTTATTTATCACTCTGAAAGTGTTTGTTTTTCTAATGTTAGCCCAGTTTTATGAAACTTAAAAGTTTGATTATTTGACCTTGATATATTTGTTTCATTGTATATATTTCTGTGAAGTTTGTAAGTTTTTGTGGGTTTAGAATTATGCCCTTGACATTAGTTTAATATTTAATGAAATTTTTTGTATCATAAAAGAACTTTTCAAGAAGTGACTTAAGGAATCGACCAAAAACAAATTATTAATTATGTAAATAAAGATATTGTTTCACAGAGTAACCAAAATAGTATTCAGCTGAATGATGTTTTAAAGCACCACTTTGATCAGATGTTAAGTGTTCTATAGTAAGGTTATAGTTATAGCCATCAGAAATATAGGTACCTGCATTAAAAATTTCATAATTTTACTTCTTAAAAGGACAGGGGGTCGGGAATGGAAGTTGACATTAAAGCTTGAGTATTTATGAATGTTAAACCAAATATAAACAGAACGTATTTTTCAAGCTTGTTCTTGATTATTTGCGAATATAAGATAAAGTGGCAGGAAGTTGATGTCATACTTCTCCACAGTTACTTGTAATGACCATGTAACTGTCTTAACGGTACAAACTCTTCACATACAAACACCGGTATCCATTGTGTAATATAACAGAAGGTTAATACAGTAGAACTTTGTCCGAGAACAAATCTTTTCACGTGATCTTCTTAGTACTTCAGAAAATCTATCATCACTTGAGTCTAGAACGGTGGTCAAATGTAGTTTTAATCTATAAGTAACCATAAAAAACATTCAACTTGTATCATATATTTTAAATCTTTTTTATTTATTTTTTCAAATCATATTTTTTCTTTTACATGTCTGAAACTTAATACTTGATAAATAAGAAACATTTCAAAAATTACTTCAATCACATTACAAGTGAGTTTAAAACGAACAGAAATTACTTTCCTGACGGAATGCAAATCCCCAATCTCACTTGCATACTTATTTACAATCTAAGACTAGTATACTAAATATCATTCAATTATTTCATCAACTTCCTAGTTAAATAAAAGAAGTATAAATGACCTGATGTTCCATTCAGATTGGTATTTTGCTGTATAAACATCAATCATTATTTCTGTTTTTATATGAGGCATTGTCTATTGTCACTCATGTACTCCTTTCTATAAAATAACTGATTTTCTAATGAATTAGTCAATATGATTTTGACACTGAAGGCTTTATTTTTCTGTACAGTTAATCCTGGGAATATATAAAATTTACATTTCCACATGTCTGTACAATAGGTCTAATGTTTGTGATAAAAGAACTTGCTGCAGTGTAGTGCATTTTTACAATGAACATTCTCGTGTGTTTTTTTTTAATTTTAATAAATAATTCAGTAAATTTCTTTCTCTGTATAAACATTCAAGACTTGGTATTGTCATTTAAGATAGTACTAGTCTTAGAAATATAATCTGTTTAGTTAAATAAATATACTGAAACCACATAAAGATAATGGTGTTATGATTTTTATTTAGGTTTCTTATTGCAGTCAGTTCCTTTTTCCTGAGATTATGCAGTTTATACCTTGAATTATAATCATTAGAAAATAATAGACGGTTCCTTATTTTGTGTTTTGTAACTTCTAATCATTTTTAAAAAAGGCAACAAATAATTTTCAAACTCGTATTCTGAACTTCAAACTGTGTGCTAACACTTTCAATTTCAATCAAAACATAATCTGAGAAATTAGATATCACATGAGTATTAGTTCCTTGAACTTTTGTTCATTGATTAAATTTATTTAAATACTTTTGTCTAACTTTTAGAAATTGGGGCATAACATTATTAATTATACAATCATTTCTGAGGTAATTAGTCTTTATAATTTATTACATTGAGTTTTGTACTTCCATATTGTTTTATAGTTTTATATGAGAATAGCAATAAATCTTATAATGCGATAGATAGTATATTGAGGCATGACATTATTAGTTTTATAATCATTCAAGAATATCTGGTGTAATTCATTTTTACAGTGTATTACGTACGGTTTTACACTGCCATATTGTTCTGTAATTTATAGTGGTAGACTCGTAAGCAAGAAATACGAGAACAGTATTCAGCCTTTTAATTTGAAAGACAGCATACATTTTTGATTTATTAAATAACTATGTTTAACTTGAATAATTATAATTTTCTTAATGAACTCAGTTTAATCCCAAAGTGCCACTTTTCAAACCTCAAACTTGTAAGTTGTCACGTAATACAATTTTAAACATTTAATAATTCGTCAACTAAGTACGGAAATTAACACACCATGAGGAAAATAAATATGACGCACACAACCTTTTTACTTATAAATTAAAATTATTTTACTGAAGGCTATGTTTTATTGAGAAAGATCTTGTGTAGTTGGGTTTTTTGTCTGATATTATACTCTACGAGTAAGCAACAAAAAATTAATTTCTACCTTACACAAAAAGTCTTGGTGAAACATAAAGAAAGTAAATTATATTGCTGTTTATATATTGTAATACTTCATCTAAGTGGTGGTGTCATCTAATGTAACACTGAGTAAAATGATTGGCCTATATTTTTTTTATAGTCTTGTTTTGTTAAAATAATTTTGTTCATACAGTCATTTTTCAAGATATGCATGTTTATGTTTTAAAACTTTTCTATGTCTCTGGGTTGTAAGTCAAAGAAATGTTTATAACTAAAGTGTCCTGACCTCATTACTTTGTACTTTAAATCTGTGTTTGTGTAAATGTATCAATTTAACCAGTTTGGTGGTAGTTTTTATCACAACTATAATTATTTCTGTTTATAATTAATTTTTGACATCATGAAAGAGAAAGTCCCATTTCATCATTTTAAGTATTGGTTTTATCTGCAATAATAGTCTTTAAAATTGAATGTCAAAGTAAGTGTACGTAGCGTGACATAAAAGTATTTTCTAATAGAGTTTGAATTGATTATGCAATAAAAAAAAGTCTGTAAACATAAATTATGAGTAGAACAAAATGTACATTTAGTTACTGGTTGGACACTGTTTTTATTGTACAAATACACCAGAGAATTACTCCTGGAGAACTGATAGTTACTTATACCAGTTTCTGTTTTATATTTCTATTTCACAGAGAGAAAACAGAGTACCTATAAGAAAACGAAGTGATCCAAATATTCCAAGGTCAAAAAGGTCAATATCTTATGGTGTAATAATAAATAAACTTACTATTCCAAAAAGCATGGTCACACCAACTGTATGTTTGATCTTATGGTATAAGTGTTTAAAAGTTATAATGTGAAATGCATTTAACTCTTTCAGCACGATCTCAGCCCCAGGGACTTGACCTCATAACCATTCTGTGCTTGTTACAGTTTTCATGCTATAAATTCTAAATTAGTAAGCATATGTTAACGAAATTTGGCTGATTATCGTTAAACATTACAATGCTTTCATACACAAAATGTCAAATTTTTTAAATTAAGTCTTATTAAGGTTTGTTAAGCAGTGTTTTTATCATGCCTTTTTTTTTTCTTTTTGCATGTTGTCTATCTAACATGCAAAGTAATTTTTATTTGAAGATTAAAAACACTTTTATGCATCAGAAAAGTTTCAAATTTCACATGCGAAATCCATAAAATGTCCAGATAGTTATCAAACATTTCTTAAGAAAAACAATTATATTTTATGTGTTATTTTCACTAACGAATATCTGTATGGGTTTGGTAGATTTGACCGCTCTTGTAACCACCATAAAAAATTAGGAAATAAATGTAAATTTTAGTTGTTATACATTATATATGTATATAGATTACTATTGAGAAATAAGTTCTTAAACTTGTTTTTCTTAAAACATAGAACAGTAAATAAAGATGTAAAGCAAACTATTATCTCTACTAGTTATGACCTTTGTACTCGGTTGCTGCTTGACATAGGTTGTTAAGCCTTTTAAAATTTCGTATATGGAGGATATGAAACAAAGTAATTTTTTTTTAGGTTTTATATACACGGTTGAATAACCAAAAAATCATAAATTACTATATAGATAACATAGAATTCCACTGTAATTTATCAAGTTTAGTAACTAAGCTGTATTTGGGTCTAAGAAAATATGACACAACCTACCTTCTTGAAATCTTGGTTCGAAATAACGAGATGGCATCCTAACACATGGAAATGGTTGAGAAAGTCACTAGGGGACATTCTGATCTTTTGATTGGTTATTCACATGCCATATATTGAAGTTAATGTATATAAGGGACTGTTTCCAAAAATGGAAAAAGGTTAGCGGGGCCACTGTATTTGACTCAGTACATGAGTGATATCTCAGTAAATAGAAAATATATGAGGTTCTTATTTTATATTCTAGCTTGTGAATATAGGTAATTTGAGTTACTAATTTGTATGAAACTAAAGACTTAGTATTTTGACATCACAATCATCTAATCTGAAACAAGTGTTGCATTCAACATACAATGTGACACACAAAAATCGATGTTTAACTGTGTTTTTCTAATATTTACTTTTAAATTAAGAAATTACATAATGTATAATACTAAAATTTGATACCAAACTTATTGACATAAATTCATGAAATAGTAGTTCAATAAAATTTTGAATACGAGTCAACAAATACTATGATATGGCCTTTGACATGTGACCCGTCTGGAGAGGGTTAAATAACAGTTCTTTTCTCTGTTAAAATTAAATTTAATCCACTTTAACAGCTTTTGTATTTCTTCTTTTCCTTAATGTTTCTAGTGATGCAGAAGTAGATGAAAAAAATACGTCTGACCTCAACAACTCAGGTAGCTCATCTAATTCAAGCTTGTCAACAAGGTCAGTTTGAAATTATCACAGTTAAATGTGTCTAATTCTTGTTTATTATAAGCTATAATGTGAGGAGAATGTAAAAAAAAAGTCATGACAATGGTGGGTTTTTTTTTTTAGCTTTTGTTGTGCAAACACATTCTGTGTTTATATTCTAAAATGTTTTAATATAAAATTGATGTAATCTACAACTATCAAATGAGATTAAAGCAGTAGTTTACATATTCAAACAAAATTAATCCGTATAGTTCCATTTCTGATGTCAACATATTTATCATCTGGTAATCTGGTGTAAGTTTTATGATATTTGTGTAGATTTGGGAAAGTAAGGGAATAACACTGTAATGGAATAATTACACAGCATTTATAGTGGAGGTCTGGATATCCTGGTCAGTGTGGCTTTTTAATTGAATTACCATTAATATTAGATTTCCATCTTATTTTTCCATAGAAAACATTAAAGCTGAATGCTTTTCTTATTAGAAGTCTTGACAGTCCGAGCATCTCTGTAGAAATGGTGCACAAAACTCCTGGAGGCACACCTACAGATTCAGCCTCAAGTTCAGTTCCTTCCACTGGTCCATCACCGTCCACTGTTCCTCCTTCATCGTCCTCGTCCAACTTCCATCAGTTGGATGATTCAGACCTGGATGCAGAAAATGATCCACCTAAGTGGCAAGAAAATGTGAATATTAATGTGATACGTCTTATGAAGCCCAAAGAAAAAAAACGTCAAGATGTGATAAATGGTAATATCCATGTTTATGTTTTATATTACATTATTACCATTGCAAATACCTGAATGCTTTCATCTGTGCAGTAAAATGGTATAATTTCCTATCGTGTATTGACTAAGATGTATGTGTTTCAGAACTAGTTGTGCTGTTACTGTTTATTTTACCTGTGTTTTGACTAACTTTATAGCCTTTTGAATACTTTACTATATTTGTTCTCCTTATGGTTCTGAAAGTGTAATATGTTTGTTTAATTAAGTGAAAATATAGCATATATATACAAGGGTTACTTAAAATATTGTGAAGGAAAATATAGCATACATATACAAGGGTTACTTAAAATTTGTCAAGGAAAATATAGCATACATATATACAAGGGTTACTTAAAATATTGTCAAGGAAAATACTCTATGTAGAAATGTATCTGTTGCTACTTTAGAATAATAACTTATAATTGGAAAGAAGTATAATAGATTTATAAATATAATTACGTACATACATAGAATATTCAGTTTTATTCCATTTATATCTGTATTGTAATAGAGCATTTCATAGTACTTGTTTAAAATGCCTTTATTCATAATTTTTGTATTATTTCTTTTGTAATTTAATATTTTTTTTGAGTATCTTAAATTTTGCAGCATTTGGCTAAAAAATATATATCTATATATTTGAAAAAAAGTAATTTATTTCACCTTATTTAGCAGTTAAGTATTTTTTGTTATAAAACGTTAGTTTTTTTTTAAGTGGGTGAATTATATGTTTATTTCAGAACTTTTTCATACTGAACGCACGCATGTACGAAACCTTAAAGTGCTGGATAAGCTGTTTTTCAAGCCCATTCAACAGGAACAACTTTTAACCCAAGATCATTTGTATCTTCTGTTTCCTAATTTGGAAGAGATGTTGAAGATCCACAGTAATTTTAACAATATAATGAAAGTCTGCAGGCGGGAACAGCAGGTTGTTGGAGATGTGGGAAGCATCATGCTTGAAATGGTAAACCTAACTAATGTTGGTTATAATCATATTTAACTT
>NW_013667653.1:131561-142043 GCF_000517525.1 Limulus polyphemus
AATCATATTTAACTTGTTACTTTGTTGTGTACATGATTCATCCACTTGAAATGGTAAACCTAGCTAATGTTGGTTATAATCATATTTAACTTGTTACTTTGTTGTGTACGTGATTCATCCACTTGAAATGGTAAACCTAGCTAATGTTGGTTATAATCATATTTAACTTGTTACTTTGTTGTGTACATGATTCATCCACTTGAAATGGTAAACCTAGCTAATGTTGGTTATAATCATACTTAACTTGTTACTTTGTTGTGTACATGATTCATCCACTTGAAATGGTAAACCTAGCTAATATTGGTTATAATCATACTTAACTTGTTACTTTGTTGTGTACATGATTCATGCACTTGAAATGGTAAACCTAGCTAATATTGGTTATAATCATATTTAACTTGTTACTTTGTTGTGTACATGATTCATCCACTTGAAATGGTAAACCTAGCTAATGTTGGTTATAATCATATTTAACTTGTTACTTTGTTGTGTACATGATTCATCCACTTGAAAGTCATTGTCAGATTTATACTTTGTTCCAGAATGATTTATGGAAAGATCTTTTAGAAGTCTTGATCAATCAACTGTTATTTTTCATTAGTAACTATGTTTGCAGTATTTACCAGGGTAACATATTTTAACATTAACAATCAGGTTTTTTAGAAAACAATTTTATATGTTTATTAACAGACTGTTATTAAGACGGATAAGTGGCAACAGAACCTTTTGCTAACCCTTTGGATGCTGTAATTGGATTTATCTGACTTGACATTTATAGCCGTTTGGTGTGATAAGTGGACTTACCCCACAGTGTCACAAAAACTTTTCCTCGTAATGTGACAATTGTGATACTCGCATGACCTTGAATTTCCTGCCTTAGTACCATGCTTATGTACATCACAGAGCAAAAGTGCAATTAGTGGATTTTGATATCAAAAAAGGTCAAATTGTAAATTTCATTTTTAGTGGATAATTGACACTTTTCTAGAACCCACCCAAAATTCAGCTATGCATTCAAAGGGTTAAGTGACATAACTGTTTTATTTTCTTTCAACAACATGTTGTCTATATGTATATAAAACATCTTTTGTCAGTAAGTTATTTTCTGCTAAACATGTTTTTTAAAGAATATTACAAACTTAGATTTAGACTTACCCTTTTTATGACCTGTCTTCAATAATTGTGTAGTACCAAATGGGTAGATCCACTGATTTTTCTGTCATCTCAAAGCTGCAAAGTTAGTTAAGGTATCTCATGTTTTGTCTTTGACAATCATTTCAATCACATGTCAGGTAAAGCTTTGTATAAACTGACTGACATATTGCAAGTTTTCAAGGAGATTTTGTCCTAAAGTTCTTTGGCTTTTTGTGACACCCGTTGTGTTCAACTAACTTGACTTAAACCTGGAAACTCTGAATGGAACATAGGCCTTGAACAACACTTCACCATCAGATATGGTTCTGGGTTACCTTTGTCACCTCGCCTCAAGTCATTCTCATGAAATGATGACAGCTCACTTTTCTTATACCCCATGGATTCCACTTGGGGGTCTTTCCATTCCAGTCCCATTTTCTCTTGGTAGTTTGAGTAATGATCTTGGTTGATTCTCTGTCATAAATCGTTGTTACTGATGGTTTTTGGCCACCTAATTTGCAAGATGTTCCATAAGCACATGTTGATGGAAGTCTGGGGCTTGTTGAACATGATGGTGTTTACTCCCCACTTTTCAGAACCATACAGCAGGACTGACTTGACATTGCTGTTGCAAAACCTGATTTTGTTTGTTATGGAGAAAACTTTTGAGTTTCATATTTGCTTCGGTGTATTGAAAGCATGGCCTGTCTTCTCTGTTATTGTGTCTATCACCAGATACACAGATGAAGGTAGAAATCATTGCATCTGGTGACAGAGTGAATTTTCCTCCTTTCGTAGGTTATACCCATTCAAGTTGATGGCCTCTTCCTGCTCATTGTGGATCTTCATTACTTCTGTTTTCCCTTTGTTCAACTCAACTCAGTTATAATTCAGAATTGTTTCTTAACCAGTACTAGAAATTTTTCTCAATAACTATGCTGATTTAGTTTTATTTCCAATCTCATAAAATTAATATGTCAATGCAGCCATAATACTGCATAAAAACTATGGATTCAGTTTGATGTATAGATATTTTGGGCTGTTAGTATTCTTTCTATTGTAATTAATTATATGAAATCATATAATGTTTCTCTAAGTGTTGTATTTCTGATGCATGTGTTTGTTATCTCCCTAGCTTGACGGCCATTCAGGTGATAGGCTCAAGAGTGAAGCAGCAACATTTTGCCGCAACCAGTCTACTGCTTTAGAGTTGCTAAAGAATAAGCAGAAGAAGGAACAGAAACTAGCACAATTTTTGTCTGTAAGGCTTCTTTACTTAAAGATGTTTAAAGCATTAGAATATTGAGCATAGTAAATGTATTCAGTAGCTCTTTCAACTTAATTTACCAAATAGTTATTGTATGTGGTTTAAAATAAAGATGTTATTATATTTCCACAATTAATAATTGATATTTTCTGTTGTTCTGATATACAGGTATTTGTTTTCACAGAGAAACAAAAACATGAGTGTACTCAAAGATAAATTAGGAGTGAAACATTGGATTTAACCATTTTCTAAAAAAAAATCTCATGTTTTCAAATACCTACAGAACCATAAGATTGTCTTTAGACTAACAGAAGTATGTAATAAAAGTTCAGAATACTTGTTTGTGTCAAAAGCTTCCTATTGTAGGTGGCTCTATCTGGTGAAATATGTATATACTAATTTTCTTTAAAGGAATTATTAAACTTTTAGTTGTTTCTGTATATGCTTTGAGCTCTTAACTCCTCAAAATTTCATAATTGCAGATCAAGGCATTCTCGAAATATTGAATGGCACTGCTTTCGTTTCTGACATCAATCTGAGCAATATTCATATTGGTATCAGCACCAGTAATATTCTGTTCAGTGATGACAGTGGAGGAATAAAAACAACAACATTTTTATACAATCACAATAACCTGAGCACATTTTGAAAGTAGACTTTTCCATTTTTAACCTATTCACTGCGATTGGAACGTATACTTCCCAGTGCTCCCACCTCCTCACAGTGCGACAAATATTTCTCGTTGTCATTCAAATTTTCCATCCGTGACGTGTGGGAGTAAAATCAGTTGGAAAGTATTTATTGGCATTCCACTTAGGCATCTTGTTGGTTACTGAAGGGTTGAGTGGAAAAAAAAAACTGTGGAATGTACATCAACTGGGCCTGCGTTGCTGGAGCAGCGAGTAGTAACCCTAATTACTATGCTTCATGTGCTTGACTCAGATAGCTTAGAAGATAGTGAAAGTGAGTCAAGTGGTGCTCAAATGTGTGATAATGAAGAGGCAATGAAACAAGAGGATGCTAGCTCTTCCTCTACTGATAATAGTCAAGATGATGAACCTGGACTCAGCAGAGAAAGGCGTAAACAGTGTTGAGAATGAGAAGCAGTGTGAGGGTGTGGAAGCACTGGGAAATATAAGCCACAGTGAATGGGTTAATGAAGAAAGTTTTACCTTACAAAAGTCCTTTGGTTGTCAAGTTACTTTCTTATGGACTTTTATTTTCTTGCATATTTATCCAAGCTTTATGAATTATCATGCCAGTTACTCTTGAACACTCCTTATATTTTACAGTTGAAGAAAATCATTTCTATTGTTAATGATGATAAAAGTGATATGTTGTTTAAAGTTTACATTTGTATGTGTTCTGTGTTTTTAGGATGCTGAAGCAAATCAACTCTGTAGGAGGCTACAGCTTAAAGACATTATTGCCACTGGCTTTCAGCGACTGACAAAGTATCCACTTCTTTTGGAAAATATTGCAAAATACACACCACGTAAGTATTATTACACTACACAGTCATTGTTCACTAATTACACCAGGCCAGGTGGTTATGGCGCTCGATTTGCAATCTGCAAATCCCCGTCCCACCAAACATGCTCGCCCTTTAAGCCATGGGGGCGTTATAATGTGACGGTCAATTCCACTAATTGTTGGTAAAAGAGTAGCCCAAGAGTTGGCGGTTGGTGGTGATGAATAGTTGCCTTTCCTCTAGTCTTACACTGCTAAATTAGGGACGGCTAGTGCAGGTAGCCCTCGTGTAGCTTTGCACGTAATTCAAAACAAACACTAGTTACATCATCTGATTAATAGATAGTAATTTGTGTATAAGTTGACCCCACATGTAAATGTTTTTGTGTGGGCAAGAAGGTTAGGATTATTTTCTTGCCTTAAAATATTCATAACTAGTTTATATACTGAAAATAATTACATAATTATACATTTTTCTTCAAAGTTAAAAATTCTAAACTGAGATAGTCAAATCTTATTCATCAGGAGTGGTTGTAATGATATATATTTTAACTTTTCAGATTCTTTAATAGTGAGTTTTTCACACCGCAAGCAATTTTTCTGCTATGTGACTGATGAATATTGAAATTATAAATGGAAAGTAAAACATTAGTATGTTTATAGGAAACTTGCCACATGTAGAAATACTTATTATGGGTGTGATTAACAACTAGTTTTCAAAGTAGTCAGAGCAAACAGTTTTATATGCATTATTAATTAGAAACTAACACTATCAGCAATTATATCTAAATCTTTCTGGAAAGGTTTATTCAGAATATAACTCTTTCAACATAATTATTACCTCTCACACTTTGTATACAACAAGAAATAAAAAAACATTTTGAATGTGACTTTATTTAATATATACTTAAATGCCTTATATAGCAAAGTATTTTAAGACTGATTTCTTTAAATTAAGTCATTGATTTTGAATTTGAATGCGTTTTTTTTTGCCACTTAATGTTATTGAAATCAATTTTCCTTTAAAAGGCTTATGATAGTATTTCATGAAACCGCATATTTCATCCATTATTCAAAATATCTAAGAATGATTAATCAAAACAAGCAGTAAATAACTACTTACATTTAAACTAATCATTATGTATTTTGAAACACTTTTTTTTTTCATGAGCTAAAACAGAATATATGTTACTTATTCATGAACAGAAAACTCCGAAGAACACAGCAGACTACTGCGGGCAGTACACTGTAGCAAACAAATTTTGGCATATGTTAATCAAGCTGTTAAAGAAGCAGAAAATGAACATAGACTTAGTGAGCTTCAGAAAAAGATGGACAGAAGTGCTTTTGAGAAGGTTGAAGCACCTATTGTTCAAAATTATCGAGTAAGTTTCTTTAACACACATTAATATTATATATATACTTGCATTTGATGTATGCCATTTTTTTTATCAAAGAAAATATATTAAATTTTAAGTTTCAGGCAACTACCAAAATATTGAATGTTTAGTGTATGCATCTAATATGATTCTAAAAATAAGTATACTTGTGTGGAGTTGTGCACAAATTTGTTTAATTATTTCTGTAAATATAGTGAATTGTTTACAAGCTTTGTAATACCAGTACTTTAAAATTGGGTTTCTTTATGTGTATTGTGGAAGATGAGTTTGAACATTTGAATAGAGTTGTTTAAACATTTGTTTAACAAGTAAAGTTTGGACATTTATTTTATTGCACAGTGCAGTTAAATACTTTGAAAGCAGGTTTATAATGCTTCTTAATCGTCTACCTTGCAGAAAATGATTCCATATTTATAACTAGTTTTATATGTTGTAATAAAGACTTGAAATAAAAGTTTACAAACATTTTCAAACAGTTATTATATGTTGTTTTGAATTTCTACAACTTTTTTTCTCTTAAAAACAGTAGAATGTCCTCCCAGTGGCTTAGCATTAGAGTGCTTGATAGCCCATTGATAGTTTTCTGCTAAAACAAAAGTTGTCCAATTATCATTAAACTTCTTTACATATGAAAAATAGTTTAGTGATGTTAATGAAAAATAGCTGTTCTCTTTCTAGTTTCAGTACTATCCACAAGATGTTAAAGATTTTCCAAGCATTGCTTGAGGATTGTGTTTTAAATAGCTTACTTAGCCCATCAAAGTATATAATTTAACAAAAGTTATAAAATAATAAAGTATTCATTAATGGTATGTATGATATAATGCAGAAGAAAAAGATCTTTTCAGCCATGAAATACTCTAATCAGTTTTAATATATTTTAACCAAAAATAAGTGGCTGGTGTTAAATTATTACTTTGTGTAAAAATAATGGTGTGATTTTAATAATAAGACATTGTAGAAACATTGTATCATAAGATCTTAATTGGAAAGTACAATCAGTTTTAGATTAGAAAGGACCCAAAAACTTAGACGCTTTCCAGTAGTTGACCATTCTTCTTCGGGAATACAGAGGTTAAAGCTTAGAGAGCATGGGGCTAATAAGTACAAAAATAAATACACATGAGCAGAAAGTACTTGTTGAAATGAATTTGAAAGCTGACTAATCCTGATTAACCCTACTGACACGGGTCAAAGGCCATGTCATCGCGTTTGTAGACTTATATTCAAAAGTTTATTCAACTACTATTTTATGAAACGAATATCAATAAGTTTGGTATCAAATTGTAGATTATATTTCAAATTTTAATATTATACATTAGTTAATTTCTTAGTTTTAAAATAAGTAAAAAAAATCCTAAATGTCGATTTTTGTGTGTCGTGTGGTATGTTGAATGTAACATTTGTTCAAGTTAGATGTTTATGATGTCCAAATACAAAGTCTGTAGTTTCTTACAAATTAGATACTCAAATGAATAATATTGACAAACTAGAATGTAAATTTTTGAACCTCCTATTTTTTCCATTTTCTGAGATATTAATATATTTATTGGCTCAACCAAGATGGCCTTGCCCACCTCTTTCATTTTTGAAAATACTTGCTTACTTACATTTACTTCACCCAGTGACGTATGTATGACCAATCAAAAGCTCAGAAGTACCCCATGGTGGTTTTCTCAGCCTCTGAGAAGTATTTGCACTGAAAACTTTATTTTCATGGTAGATTCTAAGTGTTAAGGTAAAACATTAGGGAGCTCAAAAAATCATATTTTTTTAGACCCAAGTACAGCTTAGTTACAAGCTTGATAAATTACAGTGGAATTCTGTGGTATGGATATAGTTACTTATTATTTTTTGTTATTTCAAAATGCATATATAAAACCTAAAAAATTATTTTATTGTACATCATCCACTTGCAAAATTTGATAAGGCTTAGCAACTTATGGCAAGCAGTAGTTGAGTACATAGTTCGTAACTAAAAGAGATAATTGTTTTCTATACTTCTTTATTTACTGTTCTATGTTTTAAAAAAATAACTGACATTTAAGAACTTATTTGTAAATAGTAATAATGTATATATGTATATAATGTATTATAGCTGAAATGTGACTGTATTTTGCAAAGTAGTAGCCCATCAGAACACAGCCAAGACAGGTCACTCTGTAAGGAACAGTTTTATATTCTTGGATACGGTAACATGGATGCATGTGCACCACATCATTGCGACTTTTGTAATGCTAGTCAGGCACTGCCAATAAAATAAAAATAATATATATATATATATATATATATAGATGTATAATATGAGATTTAAGCTATTTAGACTAAACATTTCTGTTTTCATTTTATAATTTGTAGTCATTCTAGAACAAACAAAACATAACTTGCATCTATTTCCTGATTTTTTTGGTGGTTACAAGATCAGTCAAATTGACCAAACCCGTACAGAGATACAATATTGAAAATAACAGATAAAATATAAGGTTCTTTCTTAAAAAAAGAAATGCTTGATAATTATCTGAAGGTTATAAAGATTTCGCACATGAAATTTGAAAATTTTCTGGTGCATAAAAGTATTTTCTAATCTTTGAATCAAAATCACTTTGTATATATGAGATAGTCAACATTCGAAAAGATTGGGAAAACATTATTTAAAAAATATTAATATAAATATTAAATAGAATTCTTGAAGGGGTTTCCATGTCTGTAAAAAGATAACAGAGAATCTTTGTTTCCTGAGATGAATAAAATATCATCAGTGTAGTACCTCTAGATTCTTGGTTTGTCTGTATTTACAAGTATTAAATTCAAAACTGTTAATAGTAAGAACAAGCCTACCTAAGTCTATGATAATTTCTGTTAGACTTGTCAAGTTTCAGTAGGGCAGATTGAAAAATTTTGAGGCATTCATCACGTGTAATATATGTGTAAAGAGAAGACATATCCATCATGCAAGGAATAGTTTTGGAGGGAGTATACCTTTACTGTTAATGTCACAAATCAAGTGCAGAATGTGTGTTGTGTCTTTAATGGACATGAAAGGATGTCTTTGATGTGGTAGTCGATGTAAAATAGATAGGTTTCAGTAGGCTTACCAGTTTTAGAGATAATAGGGTGATGTTATGTTTGTATATCTTTGATAACATCTAAAAGCAACCTGGAACAGGAATGTTTAGGTTGAAAAAACTGATGTGCTGGTTTTTTTTTCAAGCTGTTTTATACTTCTTTCATAGTTTGAATGAATTGTAGGGTTGGGTCCACATCTACTATTGTATAGTAGTTGGTATCATTAAGTTGTTGTTAAGCCTCGTCGGTATAGTCAGTTATGACAATGATGCCAGATTTAACAAGTTTTTTTTTGTCAGGACAACACATTCATTAGAGTTAATATTTCAAACTCTCAATTGCAGGAGTAAAATTTCTAAGCATGGTTTTTCTATTGATTAGTGGCAGCTGGGCAAACTTCTTTGCATACTATGTTAATATTACCAAATTTGTTGTTAAAAAATGACTGACTCATTAGTTTGAAAACTAATTCTTGTCAGTTGCGAATACTTTCAAAACTATCAAGATTGTTAGTAGTAGGGGAAGTTGATACCTTTACTAAGAAGGTTAATTTCAGCTACAGATAATTTGGGGAAAATTTTATGATGTTGGAGGTATTTTCAGCTTGGGGTTGACTGAACAAAGAAATAACTGAATTGTGTGGATTGGGAAAATAATTTTTGTTAGCAGTTTTTTCTTTTTCCCATTGATTGTGAGAGTTTATATTAACAAGATGGGTTTGTTTATGAACATCTATACTTTGTAAACAGTTGTTAACGTTCAAAAAGTTCTGAATGGAAATCTGACAGTCTGTTTGGCTTGTGTGTTTGTTTTTTTTTAGTGTTTTTCTAGAAAAGTTTTTAGTTTTGTTGATGAATGAAAAAGTATATATTTGTTCCAAAGGATAAATTATGTATTTCAGAACTGATAATGGTAATGGAGGATTTTAAGATTTGGAAGTTAGGTATGATCTGTTTCTGTAAATTGAACTCAAAGAATTGTACATTGTGGGTGTACCTCAGGCTCCTGTCATTAAGTTTGATAGATTCTTTAGTACTACAATCAAATGAACCTGTGTAGTGGCAGAGAATGGAAGAAGTTGATTGAGGTATGTGAAAATATCTACAAGTGCTAGGGGAACGATGGAGAGGTAGTGTCAGGAATTTTAGAGTAGATGCAACATGCAAATATAGGTAACTTTGGGCCATAAGGTACTGGAAGACATATGCATGTAAATATGGAGTTGGGTATGAGCAAAAGTATAGGAGAGCCTGATCCTTCGTGCTAACGATTTCATTGTTGTAGTTACTTTCATATTGATTGGCTTCTGGTTGGTATTAACTTGATTATGTTTCTGTCTTTGCAGCATCTGGACCTAACAAAGCACAGATTAATCCATGAAGGCCCTTTAATTTGGAGGTTACATAAACAGAAAACAATTGAAATGCACGTGGTGCTATTTGAAGATATTCTGGTGTTGCTTCAGAAGCAGGATGATAAGTTGTTGCTGAAATTTCACAGTAACAATCTGATGTCAGGCCGAGAAGACACCAAAATTACCCATAGTCCAATACTTCGTGTACAGAACCTGTTCACAAGGAATGTGGCTACAGGTACGTTATATGTCTAGCTATTGTAAATGGAAGAAAAGAGATAATGGTGCAACAAATTTTTCATTAGAAAGCTAATTATACAAGTGAGTTTTGTAAAGTTTAACATTTTCCTTTCATGTCTATGACCTTGGCACTATTGTCCAGCTGGAAGCAATTTTATGACCAAAGTAAATTTAAAATTATTTCAGAATTTGGTAGTACAAACTTTGAAAACTGAAAGAGCTTACTTTAGTTTGTAACCTACAATTATATAATAGTATTAAGAATTTTATAAGTACAGAAATTCAAGTTTGTAGGAAAATCTTCTTTTCTTTTTTTTTTTTCAATATAGAAAATTATTGTGGGGATTAAAATATGTAAAATGAAGCCTTTTGTGGTATGAAGATTAATCAGTTGCTGTTTTATTGGTTGGATTTCTTCAGTTATAGAATGTGGATATATATATCAAGATAATTTTGAACAAAAAATTTTCTTATTTTTATATATTGCTAAAGTTAATGGTTAATTGTAAGTAGTATTTCGTAATAACTGTTCATAACAATAGATAACTTAA
>NW_013667653.1:143056-149891 GCF_000517525.1 Limulus polyphemus
GAATTTTTAACTTAAAAGTGTCAGCAAATTTAAACACTGGTACTTCATGACAATTGATAACTTAAGTGTCAGCAAATTTAACCACAGGTACTTCATAACAATTGATAACTTAAAAGTATCAGCAAATTTAAACACTGGTACTTCATAACAATTGATAAATAAAAGGTTTCAGCAAATTTAAACACTGGTACTTCATAACAATAGATAACTTAAAATTTACAATAAGACAAAAACTATAATATGACAAAGCTGTGTTCTACGTCATTATGCAATGTGCTAACTGTAGACCTGAAGATCAGGTTTTGGATGTGTTAGTTCTGTGGGCAACAGAATAATTACTTTTAGAAAACAAACAAATGGATCCAATAATATAGTTTGATTATTTTAAGACTTGAGATCAAGAAAGTTGTCTCGTGTAACAAATTTACAATCCATATAAGAAAAGAAAGGGGTTTGTACAACTGGTAGATCCTTAAAAGTAATCTCAGATGTTACGCAGTATATGTATGATTTTTTAGATTTAGATGTTTGGACATTACAAAATAAAAAGTGCCATTATTTGTATTTTACAGTTTCTTTACACCACCAACTTCAAACATTCATATTTTGAGCTAGAAATAAGCAACATTTATATATATACCACAGATGTGTTTCGTACGTTGACATATTTCATCTAAGCAGATTGAAAGTGTTTTTAATCCCCAAATAATAATTATAATTTGGAGGAAAAACTAAAAATTGGGGCATAGATTGTTTTATATTATGTTTTCGAAAAAACATAAAACTTAACATTGCGGTGTGCTGTCATTAAAAATACAAGATACAGAGTTGAAAAGGTTTAATAATATTTATTTAATAACATTTCGTCATTTCTCATTATGGATATTCGGACACTGCAGAAGTTTTACAAGAGAAAAGATGATGATAACAGTACACAAATTAATGAGTATTTTTTAAGATATAAAGTGATGTAAAACTTTCCTTATTGTGATATGAAAGGGAAAATGAACTGTAGCTGCTAGATTTCTATATAAAAATGCTGAACGTTATGAATTTTAAACTATTATGTGTAAACTATAAATTTTTATCTACCAGTATTATATGTGATTTAAATTTATTTGCTAAAGCAGGATACTGTTCAAAGAGCAATTTTTTTTAAGTGTATTTCATCATTTGTGTTGGTATTATACTAAAAACTTTGTGTTTACTATCTTCTTTGCTACTGATCATTAAATATTGTACAAGTTTTGTGTACTTAATAGAAATTATATGTAGCCCTAGTGATAATGAATTGTAATATACCTTGTATTGTAGATAGCAAAGGTTTCTTTCTTGTTTCAACATCTGAACAACATGCTATCTATGAATTTGTGGCCTCTTCAGCTTCAGAAAGAAAAATGTAAGTTTGGTTCTTTTTTTGTTGATAACTAGAGCTTTAAGTAATTACGTTTGAGATCTGGATTAACTAGAGCTTTAAGGAATTACATTTAAGATCTGGATTAACTAGAGCTTTAAGTAATTATGTTTGAGATCTGGATTAACTAGAGCTTTTAGGATTTACATTTAAGATCTAGATTAACTAGAGCTTTAAGCTTACAATTATGTTTGAGGTCTGGATTAACTGGTCTCACAATCTTATAAAACCACACAAATTATCAGTGTAGAAAAAAAAATGACATCAATCTAATTTTTCCCACCTTTCAAAATCAGCCTACCATATATATTAAACAAAAAATCAATTGTTTCAACTAAATGCAGCACATAATAACAAAAATCCAGATCTCAAACATAATTGCTTAAAGCTGTAATTTTTTTAGTCTAGCATACATGTCTGGGTAACCACAAATATAGAAATGCTTTAACCTTTTGGTGCAGAAAATTTGAAACTTGTTCTTTTGTTACTGATTTTAAACAATTCTATAAAAATGTTAACATAGAACAGACATCATTGTATTTTTATATTTTTTTTTCCAAACTGCTATTGTTACCTTGTAGGTGGTTAAAGCATATCACAGAAGCTGCTGAAGCTCACAAACCCAGGCACAGCCAGTCAGCAAAATGTCAGGATTCCTCACCAACATTACCAGAAAGACAAGATAATACTCAAGGAAATAATTTGGCAAAAAACAAAATGTATGTTTGGATGTTCGTAAATGTTTTTTGTTTTGTTCTGTTTTGAAACTATACTTAACCCATTAACTGCGGCAGGAGCAGCTGAGTTGCCATCAATCACAATAAAAACGATCGTTTTTGTCATTCGCTTAGAGTTATAATTATATATGTGGGACTGACGGATATTTCCGTCATTCGCAGCAGAGCCATAGAACTTCAGTGACGGAAATATCCGCAGTTAATGGGTTATTGAAATAAGGTCAATTATTGAAGTGTTGGCCATACTGAGATATAGTTTGATTCATTTTATGAAATGATAAAAATACGTGCTTGCTTATAAACAGAAATAATAGACATGAAATAATATATTTAATACTTAGTTATCATTTTCATGATTTTAATTGGTAGGCTGTGATTTTTGGTTCAAGTAGATTATTATTAGCAAAATATAGCATATATATATTCATAGTTGTGTTCTTTTTTACAATTTTCATATATGATTTAAATAAAAAAAGACTGTGAATAGATATTTATAAGTGAAATGTATTTAAATGCACATTTCCTACACTAACAAATCCTTTTTTTTTTTGTTAGGATGCCTAACATTATCACTGATGATTCCATAAAGATCAGAAAATACTCTTTGGACCAAGATCATCCCGAAGTAATAAACAATGCGGAATCAACAGAGACAAGAGAATCAAGTAGCACCGTCTCACTTACTGCTCATCCTACACCCGACACTGAAGTATCTAGTCCAAACTCTTCTAGTACTTATCTTCCTGAAGAGGACTCTTCATCATTATCACCACAGAAAGAAGCCCCTTCTCCATGTAGTTCAGTTGAAGACCACCAACAGAGTCTTCAGGGAGTAGAACTGATCCACGTGCCTTCTGAGCCACAATTGATAGAACCATCAGAAATCAAAGTCAGTGAAAGTACTGTTCTTCAAACTGCTGTACCTCTACTGACTCCAATAGGTAAGGTCACACCTGCACTTGAGAACCTTCAGTGTCATTTGAATAGCATATAAGTATAGTTTTTTATGTAAGAGTGACCTAGGTTTCTCAATGTAATGGTATTAATATACCTATTAATTAGGTTTTAGTATTTAAAAGGGCAAACCTTCTGCCTCTTGATCTTAAATTTTTTTCCAATGTGGGAAGATGACATATTTTGGCTACCAAGTGTTTTTCATTTATGTTTTGAGATTAGTTATTGATATAATTATAAAAGAATTAAGTCTTTTCTCACAACTGCTTATTTATTATAAAAGTTATGATTCTACAAAAATTTCAAAAAGTTAGGCTTACCAACTTGCTCACTGACATCCTTCTTATAATTTTAGAAAATTTTTATACATTAGTTTTGAAAAGGCATTTTACAAAAAACCATCATGTGATGCACTATTTGCACTCATGTTTACAATTGAGTACAGATTGATAGCTTTAATCCTATTGGTTGGAATTGCTATACAAAGTTGTGTGTATGATACTTGCGTCAAAATTGCAAAAATATCTAAAAAATAATTGAGGTTGTTCAAAGGGATCTGGAGCTAGAAGTGGGAGGAAAAAGGGTAATTACATTTATTGTACTAATAATTTTGACAGAATCCTGGGCAGTTTCGATAAATAGTAATACAAAATTAAGTCTTAATTTAAATTTTTTATGAAATTTCTATTATGCAGCATTCTTTCTGTTAATGACTTTTTTAGTTAAGATTTCTTTATATTTTGGTTAATGCAAATTTCAGTTTTGTATGTGTACCATCATTACTGGAGGTGGCATCAGACTTATAGCACCTGGTTTATGATTGGCTTTCACGTTCAATTCTTCAACTCTGTCATAGAAAATTTCAAATCTTTCAATGAAAAATGTGCTGGAAATTTATGAAAATTAAACTGGATTACTCAATGCTTTAGTAGCTTAGTCCACAACAATTGAATAGTTTTTATGATTATTTCTCTACCTGGTGGTGAGATGGCATTTGGGTAAACCTTATTTGCAATGTTTTGACCAATCATAATTTTATAAAACTGTCTGTAAATACAAAGCCCAATAGTCAGTGTGCTAGACTGTGGTCCTGCAGGTTCATTGAACAGCCCAAGAATTGACAATGGTTGGTGTTCACACGGTTAGTCAACAGCAACCATTGTCAATTTTAGGGCTCACAGACTAGAGAAAAGACAGTTAGTCAACACCAACCACTGTCAATTTTTAGGCTGACAGACTAGAGAAAAAGACAGTTAACTTTTCTCTAGTCTCTCAGCCCGAGAATTGACAATGGTTGCTGTTGACTAACTGTCTTTTCTCTAGTCTGTCAACCCGAGAATTGACTAACTGTTTTTTTCTCTAGTCTCTCAGCCTGAGAATTGACAATGGCCAGCTCACATAGAATTTGAATAGCTTTGCACAAATATCCATAAAATATTCAACAGAAAACAAATTCTAAATAAAAGTAATGTGATATGTAAACTAAGAAAAAACGTTTAAAAATAAAATGATTTTCAACAATTCGAGCAATCTTGCTTTATCCAGAAATGGTACGTCGCAAGGATAAACAGATTGCAGAAGCTTTGGCAGAGAAACAAGACCTCGTTTCCAAGATTTTACAGATTCCTAGAGAGGAGTTTGAACATGTTACTGAGGTATTGTGAAAATTTTGTAACTATAGTTAATGAGAAAAAAAATTAGTAATTTATTACAAGCACCAAAAAACATGAGGCATGACTAATTTGAAATAGATGGTTTAATTAGTTGACTTGCAGGGGTAATCACACTGTTTTCCTATGGAGAATACATTCCTATTGGAACAATTTTTATATTTCTAAATAAATCATGGAGATAGATACACTACATTTTGTTTGTTTGTAATTAAACACAAAGCTACACAATGGGCTATCTATGCTCTGCCCACGACGGGTATTGAAACCCGGATTCTAGAATTATAACTACATTTTGTTAATAAATGTATGGTATGAAGAAAGTTTTGTACTGTTAAAATTTGATATTTTTGTGGAAGTTTCTTGATTTATTTTTTCAGGTCTTAAACTAGATTATTTATTCTTTTTTTTTAATTCAAAATATTTAAATAATAATATTTCGATTATATTTTTGGATTTAAATTAAGAAACCTTACAAAAATGGTAATAGTTGGTTACAAATTATTAATTTCATTCAATTGATTGTATCAAAATTGTTATTATTGATATACAAAATATTGATTGTTTTGTCTGTTCTCTTCACAGACAGCAAATGAATATGAGGTTGCAACTGATGTAAAACAATTAGTTCTGGCATCTATCCACCAGGGTAATGTAACTCATATCTGATAAAGTTTTTAAAAGTTAATTATTTTGTTACTGAACTTTAGCTGGGGTAAAATAAAAAAAAAGCTTGGACGTTTTACTAATATATAGTGTAAAAATGGAAAGATTCCTTTTTTTGATGTATTTGATCTCAAATGACATTTGTTAAGATAAGTTGTGCCTGAAATATGTCTTGATATTGCTCATTTATGTGCCATCATAACGTTCCTTGTTTCTACAGTGTGTTTATAAAGAAAACTCCATATTGGAAATCATATAATTTAAAAGTTATTTATTCTGGAGAATATGCATCAAAATCATGTTATATTCCATGCCTAAGTTACTTTCTCACCAACATTAATAAGATTTGAATAAAGTATATGTTCCAGTGTGCAAAGTAAGATAGATAATTCTTATAGCAATTCATTTAGCTTAGATATGCTAAATTATAATAATGGACAGTGTACTGAGTGTATTGTTTGACAGTTTTAGAAACACACTTTAAGTATGTGTTCCAGTGTGCAAAGTAAAATAGATAATTCTTATAGCAATTCATTTAGCTTAGATATGCTAAATTATAATAATGGACAGTGTACTGAGTGTATTGTTTGACAGTTTTAGAAACACACTTTATCATGTCCAAACTTTTTGAATAAAATGTATGATTATCAGTGTGTGTCTAAGGTGACATATTGTTCCCCTAAGAAAATTAGTTTTTAAAATATAATTCTGTTTAGTTTTATATAATCACCTTGTATACATTCAAAAAACATGCTTCATATTTCGTGAAATGTAACTTTAATTAAATGTGTTCTGTTTTATTTCAGCTAATCAACTTGCAGGAATTGTAAATGAAGGCCTAAGAGTGTATGAAGATGACAGAATTAGTAATACTGAAGGTGAGTAATATATTAACTGTGATAATCTGTTTGTTACTGGAACTATCTGTTTCAGTTTTCTGTTATCAGATGAAACATTTCAAATGGCACGTTTGGTATAGGGCATTCCATTAGTGCTAGAAGAAAAAAAATGACATTTGTAATGAAATTCCACTTTAAGGAAACATAAATCCAGAAATTGATCATTTGATGCCCAACAGTCAGTTTACTTCTTGTTTTCATTTCAGTTCTTGAAAAAATAAAAAGTGCATTGATTTTGAAAAAAGAAAGATTATTCCTTTTAAAGTGATTGACCAAAGGGTCATTGCATCATTGTAATGATTTTGAAAAAAGAAAGATTATTCCTTTTAAAGTGATTGACCAAAGGGTCATTGCATCATTGTAATGATTTTGAAAAAAAAAAAGATTATTCATTTTAAAGTGATTGACCTGAGGGTCATTGCATCATTGTAATGATTTTGAAAAAATAACGATTATTCATTTTAAAGTAATTGCCCTGAGGGTCATTGCATCATT
>NW_013667653.1:150807-156534 GCF_000517525.1 Limulus polyphemus
TTAAAGTGATTGACCTGAGGGTCATTGCATCATTGTAATGATTTTGAAAAAGAAAGATTATTCATTTTAAAGTGATTGACCTGAGGGTCATTGCATCATTGTAATGATTTTGAAAAAGAAAGATTATTCATTTTAAAGTGATTGACCTGAGGGTCATTGCATCATTGTAATGATTTTGAAAAAAGAAAGATTATTCATTTTAAAGTGATTGACCTGAGGGTCATTGCATCATTGTAATGATTTTTTTCAAAATGAAGTACCTAATGCAATTAATCATAACTTCAGTTTTATTTGTTTTAATATATATATATATATATTTATACATATACAGACTATAAAATCATATAAAGTTCCTGTCAAAATTTTCCATACAAGTAAAGAAATAAAAAGTATGCAAATGTGTGTGCTACTGTTCTTTAGATAAAATCTTTAACAATTTTAAGAATTGTTTTAGAAGTAAAACGATATCCTTTTGTAATCAGGCTTAATTGTATATATTATTCAAACTATTTTCACAAATTATGAGGTTGATGCAGGTAAGAATAATGAAGCAACCTGAAGACAAATTTATTGAAAAGAAACTGTAACTGTTAGATATAAGTTGATCTGTACCAAAATAATTGTTGGAAAAATATCACACTATTATGCATTACAGAGATGTTATATTGCCATATTGAGAGTTAAGGACATTGTTCACCAGTGAATATTTGTCCATCATACTGTGTTCATATATTTCAGAGTGAAGTCAACTGCCTCAGTTGACAAAATATGAAAATAAATATAAAAAAAGTTCAAAACTAATTGGATATTTATATGTTATAAAATGGAAATTTGTGATCAATAACTATGTCAGGTTTTGTTTTTATGGATTCTTATAAAGTAGGTGTCTGTAAATTGTTGGCGGTAAAGGTAAAAATGAAAGAACAGTACGCACTACACTTGTTGTAATATCAATATATATATTCTGAACTAAATACATTAGCATAGACATAAACCTTGCCTTGTCCGTAGCTTTGCTTTGATCTTCTCTCTTTCTGCTCCACTGGCCTACTTTATACTTTTTGTTCCATCATTGGTTCTCTACCACCCTACATTCTCAACAACAAGTCACAAAAGCAAAGTACAACATCATAAACTAAACAAAAATGAAATAATATTACAATGATCATAAAACACAAATCAATGACAGTCTTTTATACTATGACATATGTCCCTCTTCGGGATAAATATTTACAACATTTTCTTTTCCGTGATATACAAAGCTTCTTCATTCACATACACATTCTGTTCCAACATTTCCAGTGCCTTTGATAACTTATATGTGGAACCAGTAGTTCTGAAGATACAACGCCCACCTCATTATCCTCACACTGTCAATCTTGCACTTCTAAATGTATGTGAGTGGTTGATGGTCTGTCTGAATGATGAACTCCTTCCCATATAGATAGTTCTGGAACTTCCGAATGGCAAATATGATGGCTAGACACTCTCTTTCAATCACAGAGTAATTGTTTTCACTATTTGACAGGAGCCCGGCATGGCCAGGTGGATAAGGCGCTCGACTCGCAATCTGAGGGTCGCGGGTACGAATCCCCGTCCCACCAAACATGCTCGCCCTTTCAGCCGTGGGGGCGTTATAATGTGACGGCCAATCCCACTATTCGTTAGTAAACGAGTAGCCCAAGAGTTGGCGGTGGGTGGTGATGACTAGTTGCCTTCCCTCTAGTCTTACACTGCTAAATTAGGGACGGCTAGCGCAGATAGCCCTCGTGTAGCTTTGCGCGAAATTAAAAACAAACAAACTATTTGACAGCTTTTTACTTAAGTATGCTACTGGAAACAAGCCCTCTTTATGTTCTTGTAAAAGTACTGCCCCAGTTCCAATGTCCGAAGCATCAGCCTGGACAATGAAAGGTTCTTTAATTGGATAGGCAGTAAACCTTTCTTGGTCAGGTCAGTCAATGGTGCAGTAACTTCAGCATAATTTGGGATGAATATCCTATGGTATCCCGCTAACCCCAGGAAGGATCCAACTTGCTGCATAGTCGTTTGAGCTGGTGTATCTTGTATGCAGATTACCTTTTCCATGGCTATATGTCGGTTCCCAAATGTATCTCCAACAAACTCTAGCTCGGCACATCCAATGATGAAGCCTGCTGCTCTCACTCACTGTTTAAGTCTCTTCAGGTGGTCTTCCCATCTTGCAGTGTATGTCAAAACATCATCCTCATAGTGCTTAATGTTGGTGGTGTTGCACAGCATCCCTCTCATCATGCTGTTGAATGTTGCTGCTGAGTTCACTAATCCAAGTGGTATTTGCTTAAATTGATAACATTCATCTTTACTGAGGTCTATTTTTGAAAAGATCCTGGCTCCATCTAGTTTTGCCATAATGACCTCTGGATTGCCCATAGGTTCTGAGTCAAACTTTGTCATGAGATTCAGCTTCCGGAAGTCTATGCAGAAATGGTTTGATCCGTCCTTCTTTTTCACGATTACAACTGGTGAACAGTAGGCTGAATTGGACAGCTCGATGATTCCATTTTCCAACATTGCCTCCACTTCCTGCTTTATCAGGTCTCTCATCACATAAGGCATCTGATATGGCATCTCTCTGACTAGATCCTTGATTGTGGTCTCGACCTTGTGTTGTACAAGGTCTGTCTTTCCAGGTTTATCCACAAAGATATCTGCATATAGGCACAGTAGGTCTTGTAATACTTTTTTTGTTTACCCTTCAGTTCTTCGCTGATGTTGACGTTTTGTATGTCTCATCTTCACTTAGTGGTCTTAGGTTTAGTAGGTCCTCATCTTCTAAGAAAAAGTCATTCTCTTCTGGCTCTACATCTATAACTGCTACACCTGCAACATCCATCTACACCTATTAGATCTTCTTCTCTCCCGAAATACTTCATCAACAAATTGGCATGGTAGATTCGCATCTTTCCATTGACATTCACCTTGTAGTCCATTCTGTTGGCATGGTAGATCCCGGTCTTTCCATTCACAAACACCTTGTAGTCCATTCTGTTGGCATGGTAGATCCTGGTCTTTCCATTCACAAACACCTTGTAGTCCATTCTGTTGAATACTTCCTGTATTTCATAAGGTCCTTTCCATTGCAGAGTGAGTTTGTTGTGATCTGTGGGCAGCAAAACTAAGACCTGTTGTCTAACCTTGAAAAGTTGATCCTTGGCTTTCTTGTCATAGAAATGTTTCTGACTGCCTTGAGCTACATACAAACTCTGTTGAGCAAGTTGACAGGTCTCTTTCAGTCGGTTTCTGAGTTCTAAGACGTACTGATATGTGTTCCTTATTTTTGACTCTTCTTCTCCAGTCCATAGCTCTTTCATTATTTGCATCGGACCTCGTACTGTTCTTCCACACAGTAAAAGGTGAAAATCCTGTACTTGCCTGTGGGACTTCTGGATAAGCGAATAATACTGCCTGCAGGTACCTATCCCAGTCACGTGGTTTCTCTTAGCACATCTTCCTTAGCATGCTCATTAAAACTCCATTTACTTTCTCACAATGTCCATTTCATTTAGAATTGTATGGGGTTGTAAAGAGTTGCTGAGTACTGATGAGTCTACATACCTCCTGCATCAGTTCTGAGGTAAACTGAGTTCCTCTGACACTCAGGATTTCTCTCGGAAAGCCTACTCTTCAAAATATCTTCTGGTACTCTTTCTGCTCTATCTTTGCAAGTGCTATTGCTTCTGGATAACGTGTTGCATAGTCGACTTCTGTAAGCACATACCGGTTGCCTTCTCAGACACAGATGCTTGTGGTCTGATCAAGTTCACAGCTACTCTACTGAACAATTATTTTTATGAGAGTCATCTTCCCCAATGTTACCTTGGCTACCTTTCCTTTTGGCAGATGTCACATGATCTGCAGAATCTACTCACATCTCCTATGACTCCTGGTCAATGGAAGTTACTGATGATTCTGTCTGTTGTTTTCTTTGTTCGTAAGTGTCCTCCCACAATTGATTCATAAGCCAGCTTCATCACTTGAGTTCAGTATTCTGTTGGTACTATGATCTGTTTCACTTCCCCAGTATAACTGCTTTGATAGATTCCATATAGAACTTCATTCCATTCCTCTATTCTATATGTATTGTTCCCTTTTGTTTTGTGCTCGACTTTCTCCCTGACATTTTCTGCACTGACGTTTCTTCTATCTATTGTCACTTTTGGTAAGCTTCTGGTCAGCCATTACTGGTGTCACATTTGACTTAACATTCTTGGACTTGCCAATTATACTCCTTCCATTGGTTTCCATATATTGTTCTGCCAGCTTGATGATCTCATCTATGTATTTTGGTGCTCTCTCCTTTAACAACAGTGATATGTCATTTGAGCATGTGGTCATGAACTATTCTCGCACTAATAGGTCTGCCAAGCCTTCAAAACTATTTCACACCTGGCCATGTCAGTTCATCTGGTGAAATAATGCTGTAGACGTGCCACAAACTGAAATACAGTTTCTCCAATGTTGGGATTGACTTCTCTGAGCTTCTGATGAAAACCTTCTTTAGTAAGTTCATATTATTTCAGTAAAGCCACTTTTAATTTATCATAATCTGCCCAGTTGCCTTTGTTCCAGTTCTGACTTTGAGTGATTCTTTCATCTTTCCCCAGGAAAGCATCCTTGTCATTTTGATGTTCATCAAGTTTGGGTAGGTTGGGTTGACTGGTCCTGACTCCCTTGTCATTCTTGGGTTCTTCTTCATTCAGCTCTTATTTGCTCTATTTCTAGTCTTTCATCTTTCCCCAGGAAAGCATCCTTGTCATTTTGATGTTCATCAAGTTTGGGTAGGTTGGGTTGACTGGTCCTGACTCCCTTGTCATTCTTGGGTTCTTCTTCATTCAGCTCTTATTTGCTCTATTTCTAGTCTTTTCTCTTTCTCTTCTTTTTAAATTTGTATTCTTATTCTCTCTCTATTTCCCATCTTTCCTTTCCCTTATTTTCTTCTCTTTCTCAATTTGTTTTTTCTGTTGCCATTCTTCTCTCTCTAGCTCATGTTGTTGGTTGACAAATTTTTGTAGTTCATTGTCTTTTAACCCAGTGACTACCGGCTACTAACTTTCTTAGTAGGCAATGCAAGTCTTGCTATATTTCATTCCAACAATAAAACTAGTGGACGAATATTTTCGAAAATTCATAAATACTTTGACAAATGTAGGTAGTTTAAGAAACATAAAGCCTATTACTTTTAATAAATTTAGTTTTTTGCATTATGATCTTTAATATCTTTGAAAATTACATTAGGAAATCGTATTTATGAGAAATGATTACAATATTTATATTTGCTACAGATTTGAACTTATTACTTTTAATGTTTTAGTACATTATTTTGAAATCCCCAAAAATTGTATCCTCCATAAAATGCAAATTTTATCTATTTTTAATCTTTTTAATAATCACGTATACTTCTTATGGTTTCAAGTAATATACAGACTCATAAATAATATTTGTAAATAAACCTAAACAATAAATGAGTATTTTTATTTTTAACTATGATTTCATGTTTATATGTGTACATAAAAACATTTTAATTTTGTTTCATACATATATATTTTTATTTCAAATTTATGTTTATGTTTCATTGCAGTCGTACTTTTGTGTTTAATGTGTCGAATAAACTGTGGGGTCGGCAGCGTGAACTTTATACGTTGTCCGTAAACTATCTCACCCTTTTTGATGGTCACTCTCGTTCAA
>NW_013667653.1:157567-165836 GCF_000517525.1 Limulus polyphemus
AAAACATTTTTGAAAAAAAAAAAAAGTTCTTCTTAGAGGGCGCTTATTTACAGTCTAAAACGTATTTTAGGAATTTTTTCATTAAATTCCTCTTTAAACTTCATTAAAGAATACAATTTTGTACAAATAATTGAATGTTATGCTACTATTTATAAAAATAAAATCAGAAATCCATTAAAAGATAAGTTTTCTATCATTATTTCAATTCACAAATGCACACTTGCATTGCCTACTAAGAAAGTTAGTACCAGTAGTCATCGGGTTAACCCAAGACATTCTCCAATTTCTATCAATTTATCAAAAGTTGACATGGTTCTATAGCGTGATTTAATTGCCACACCATATGCAATACTACTACAGTTGTGTGTAGATAGGCCTCCTTTTTCTTTTTTTTTTCACTGGCTTTCATGTTTTATTTTACTGCCATTTACCACTGTATAATATCCTGTCACAGACACGAAGTTGTCAGATTTTGTTTTTGTGGATTTTTATATGGTAGGTGTCTGTGACTTGTTGACGGTAAAGGTAACGATGATAGAACAGCATCCACTACAATTGTTTCAATATCAACATATATATTCTGAACTAAATACATATAAATATATCAGGATAAGACATAAACCTTGCCTTGTCCGTAGCTTTGCTGCAATCTTCTCTCTTTCTCCTCTGCTGGCCCACCACCCCTTCACTATCGGTTCCCATGTGCCACTCTACACTCTCGACAACAACGAGTCACAAACACAAAATACAACATCATAAACTAAACAAAATAATATTACAATGATCATAAACACAACAAATCAATGACAGTCTTTGACAAACTAAAATAATAGTCTAAACTAAAAGGATATACTCTTTAAAATTGTTTCAGAAAAAATTCCAGACATTTCACAACCTAATAAAAAAAAAAAAAAACTAAATGAAATTTTATGAATTTTTTCAGACAGACATTTCTCGGATAGTTTAATGATTGTATGAAGTTTCATCCAGTGTGAGAAAGTATTTTCACTGTGAGAGCTGAATATTAATGATACACCCATCCAATCTACAAAGGGTTAAACTAGTGTTATGTAGAGAAAAGAAAAATGGGGATGGTATAGAATTACTTGTGGTTCTCCGACTTCATTCTTTACAGGTTCTCTGATAACGCATGGGTTACACACACATTACTTAGGTGTTTCTTTTGTATTTTACATAGAAAGTGAGTAACTCAGTTTGCTTTTGTATCTAAGAATTGTAACAAGCAAAAATATAAACTTACTAAGTGTGATACAGTATGAACAGTATAAAACAAGTCAACAATTTGAGCATTAGTAGAGAGACTTAAAAATATCCATCTCGTGCTGTTTGGACAAAATGTATGTACTTCTGTCGTCGATGGTAAAAATATTTCGTCTGACAAAGATATTGAAATGATAATTAAAATCATTTTATTTCTGTAAGAAAAAGTTTTTCATGTGTTTCTTCATAGTACTTGCATAATAGTGTATTTTTTACAAGTCTAATCAGATTTTAATAATGCCTGGAGACAGCTTGAATGGGTAATGAAGAAAAATTTTAATATAAGTTTAACAGCAAATGTACAATGTTTCGACGAGGTTTTGTCATCATCAGGTACCGTCATCGAATTTGAGCTAATCAGATTTTATATTATTTAACATCCGAAATGGTTTCACAGAAGATACGCAGCTAGTTGATTTTGCAATGCTTCCTTTCAATCCCTAACATGAGTAATTACTGTATTAAAACACTATAGGGTAAAAAATATACAACATAGAAATAACAAACAAAAATTGAATTAAATATAATAAATGGCTCTGTTACTACAAATTTCCCAGTTCCATTTTTAATATTGCTGTTTGAGAATAGGTGGACAACATCTAGGATTTAGTTTTTATGTTCATGGCTATAAATTGTAATTAAGTGAGGCCTGTTGCTCACTGACTTTTTAATTTGACTAGTCCAGTCATGAAATTTAGTAGTTGAGGATGAGTTTTGTTTGACTTAAAACTGGTATGTACAAAGCAACATGTGTTGTGTAGTTCTACATGATGTACAACACAATAAGAAAACCTTTATTGTTTATATAATTTATGTTACATAAACACTCAAAGTTTTTAACTTGTTACACAGACTCAAAGATTATAACTGTTGTTACATAAACATTCAAAGTTTATAACTATTCTTACATAAATACTCAAAGTTTATAACTGTCGTTACATAAACACTTAAAGTTTAGTTATTCTTTTGTTTCTAGTTGTTGCTGACGAAGACAACGGTGTTTACTCTGAAACCCCATCACTCATAGATCCAAAAAAGGCAGGCAGACTTCCAGGTTTTCCTCCATTAGAAAAATTGTTGGACATATCCTGCAAATTGAATAGACAGTTGACCCAAATCTTGGTAAGTTGAATGTAGTTTATGAGATGTTTAATCTAGCTGAAAAAAAAGGGGGGGGGACAAGTTTTTAGATTATAAGAAGAGTTTTTTTTTTCTTTTGATGTATTATAAGTTGTAAGGGGTATAAGGAAGTGTGTTAAACTGTATTAATGGGATAGAAGATACATCAGTTTTATGTAAAAGAATAAGTTGATTAGCACTTAACTAGCTTAAATCAAATTGTATGTTCTTCCTAATTTCTTTAGGATTTAAACATATTACAAAGAGCTTTTAGCAGAAATATGCTTTCATTGAAAGTGCCTGAAGAAAGCCACTTTAATATTTAACTGTCTAAGTTAGTATAAACAAAAGTAAATGAATGAATGCTAAGTTTGTTTACATCTAATGACAAAATAAATTGTTATGAGTGATAACTACTTCTCTTGTTTCCAAGCATATTCTGATGGATTTATTTGTATTTCTCTAAGCTGAATAAGTATATTATATATTTTGTGTTATCTGAAAGGAGCTAGATGGTTATGAAGTGTTTTTCTTTTTTTTATAGTCACATGTGACAGACAAGGAAGAAGAGAGGATACAGTTACAACTAGAGCTTCATACATCAAGAGAACAACTCCACTTTCTTCATGAAACTCATCGTCTTTGTTGTGGCATGATATCTCGTTCCCCTAGCAACTTGAGTGTGAATCAGTCTCGAGCAAACAGCTTCATATCCTCCACGTCTGACCCAGTAGATGAAAATGAAGATAAAACAGGTGTTGTTGTTGTTTTCTTCCTTAGAGTATTCAGGATAACATGGATCTTATCTCACCACGTTCTTGTAAGAGAATGTTCAGAAATAATATTTACATATTTTTATACGTTACACAGGGGTTGCACAAGCCCACGTAATCCTGAAAGGTCATGGAATAGTCTTTTATGAGCTTTTAAAAATTGCAGTACCGTAAGTAGTAGGGAAAACACATGTTAAGTTACAGTCTTTGAAAACACCTCAAATTTCTGTTTCAGTAGAAAATCTCCTATTTAATAACTGACTTAATGAAAAAATAGATAACATTTGGAATCTAGTTTTTTGTATTTCTTGTTAGCCATTGGCAGTGTCTTTTCTTGCAAGACCCAAGACATTTGAAACTTCCCTATGAACAAAAATAGCAGGAAGAAGAACATTTAGTTGTGTGTTCCAGGATTATAGCACCCTTGAAATCTGATTATAAATCTTGAAAAAAACTGTAAAACTTTAAGTATTTAACTTCAAAACCTTAGTATTTGGTTATTGTTTTAAATAAAATTAATTTTAAAAAATGCTTCAGACTAACCCCTTTCACTTAATAGCTTGTGAGTGTATTGCTATTAGTTGTCTCTTCATATTACAACATTCATATGATAATCCTGCAGTGGAGTAATACACATTAAAATGTGTACAATAGAAGTAAAGTAGGGGCATGACTTTATAATCATTTGAAAAAAAAATGCCTTTTTGATTATTAACCCAAAATTTTGGTAAAACTTAACTTTCTGGTCTTTCTTTATTTGCTTTCTTTTAAACCAAAATAAAGGTTGTTAAAGTAGTTTTGGTAAGAACTGTAGCAATTTTCAATCACTGATTTTTAACCATTTTTGAATTTAGCTGTGGTCTTTGTTAAGGTTTTAAGTCATGCCAAAAGTGAGGAGAAAAATTATATATGTAGAGCACTTCTTAGTAAGCCTACTTGATGTGTATAAACATAGTTAAGAACTTGAGAGAATGGACTTAGCAAAATTTGTTTGAAAAGTAGATTTTTATAACTAAATTAGATATAACTGTATTAGATAAAGGGGGATATTTTGCTAATTATGCCCCTTAGAAAAAATAGAAAGTAATGTTTTTTGTTTGATTTATTGATTTGTAAATATATTTTAGGTTTAGGTACTTGGTTTAGTTTTAGTGAAATATTTGTACAGAAATTTAGTTTAGCATGTTCCACCTGTTTCTTCCATGCTGCTCTGTCAGATCAGTTGTGGTGAATGTAATATCAGATAAGAATGTGAAGTGTGAAGCTTGTGATTAAAAAATGACTCATTTGTGTTATAACTACTGTAATTTACTTTTTTATCATCAAAATACGTTATTGATTCATTATAGTGATACCAATAATATTACACATATTTTAATGATGCTATTGATATATTGTTGTAGGCTACGTTTTCTAAAATTTTATTTAAGGTTTGTATTGGTTCTTAAAAATCTCAAAGTTAAAGAAACTTAAATTTTGGTACTCTGGCTTTTATGAAGTGCTGAAATAAAAATTTTCTGTCCTTGAGAAAAAGTATGCTTGATAAACATAAGCTTGCAAAGTCTTTTGTCATTAACTCTTGGAAACCAATTTTTTTACAACCAAAATTGGTACTGTTTTATTTCTTTTGTGTTTTTGAAAATGTACTTGAGTAGGAAAAATTTTATTTACCCTTGGCAGTGATTGGCTAGACTCGTTAACTATTCTTGGCAATTTTGATATGAAGTTATTCAAGCTAAGTTACTATTTTTGTGCTTTAGCTACAATTGGTTTCTGACGTAGCAGTCTTGTCCTCGTTCACACAGTTTTCTGGGAAATGTTGTCCTGTTGTTTGGTCAACATCTATCATTACATAAGCAGGCCAGCTTCAAAAATGTGTATTTGAAGTTTTAATCATATGTGAATATGTCTATTTTCATTAGTTTCTTTGCATAAAGAAAAGAAACAGAGAAAAAAATTATATATTTATGCTGAAAGCTTTCTAATTATACTCAACTGCAGACAAAAACAACTTTACACATGTTAAGTAGTTGCTCATGAGACAGCTTTTTTGATTCTTAAAATGTAGGTTTTCTATCCTTTAATAGTTGTGAAACTTTGTACTGGAGGGACTAAATGAATTTTGAATGTGATGACTTAGCCTGAAATTTCCATGTTAGTGAGTTGTATAACCTTTTGTGTCAATAAATTTACTAGTAATACGATTATTTGTTAATATTACAATCGGCTTTACAGCTGGCAATGAGAACGATTGCAAGTATTCCAATTTTTTCTAATAAATTTTAGTTATGTAAGTTAATCAAAATTATTGATTCTGTCTTCTCAGATATACTAACAGGTGAGAAATTCAAAGAAGTTGAAAATGACGAAATTTCTGAAGAAGAGAAGCAAAACAGTTTTGTTGGGGATGAAGAAATAAATAAAGTGGAGCAGGTGCAGCCTGAAGAGGAAGATGAAAACACAGATATTAATTTTGTTTATATGACTGAAGAAGAGAAGTTTAAAAACCAAAGTACTTCAACAGACACAAGGCCATACCAGAGATAAAGAAAGTAGTTTAGATAAGGAAGAAAACATTCAACAAGATATTCTTGATGAAGACCAAGAGTTAAATGCAGAGTGTCTCAACAAATATGAAGAAGAATTGAAGGAAACCTGTGAGGAGGGATTGGAAAAACTGCCTAATAAGAAAGTAAATGATTGTGAGGATGAAAAACGACTGCACAGCTTGGAGGAAACACAAGAGGAAAATCATCATAACGACGATCATGAAAAAGTAATGAATAAAGAGTTTGGAAAATGCATGAAAAATCATGAGGACAGGAATGAAGAAGGTGGTGAATGCAAGGTGTATCCAGAACAGGACATGGAATCTAATGGACTTAGTACTCCAACGGAACACTTTGTTGATGCTATATCTGGAGAGGAGAATATTTCCGAGTATCCGGTTACAGATATAGATCATGAAGAATTTGGTGATAAATGCCGTGATAATCAACGAAACTTAGCAGGAGAAACAAGTTCATTGCCTTGTTCAACAGGAAATATAACTGTTGAAGACCAAGCATCTGTTGTACCAAATGTAAATTATAACCCAGGTGAAGAGACACAAATCAATGAATAAATAAAATCTAAATACGAATCTGTAAAAAATCTAATTAATAATGTACAGTATAAAGAGGTGCAAACCTCCTGATATTTTAGCCTAATAGACCTAAAAAGTCTACAGGAAACATGCTGTATTTCTACAGGTTGTAGAAACGTTTGTGTATTATCTTTTTTTAGCATATCTCATTGAGCTCCAAGAGGTTAGTGAGTTAAGTGAAAAAGACAAAACTGTATTTAAGTCTCTATGAACTTCTAAACATTGCTTCCAAGCTATATGGTGCTTTAAAATTAATGGTTTGTCAGATTTAATTCTTTTTACTTTGTTTGGCAGTTACAGCAAGATATGATTGGCTTGTTTTTCTTTTGTTTTTTTAAGAGAAGTACATAACAAATGTAATCATTACCATAATTTCATTACAACACGTTAAAGCTATAAATGTAATTTGTAGAGAATGAGTTACATCTGAAAGTTTCTTTTCCTTGCGATTTGTAAGGTATGTATAGTATTAGTGAAAATTTCTGTCATTAATTACATTTAGCACCATGGCCAGTCTCAAAATATAAATGGTGTATTTTGTATGTTACAGTGATTGTGATTCTTCAGACAGCAGCTTTTTTTTTTGTTTTGTAAAATGTAAAAAAAAATATTTGTGTGTATAAGTTATTATGAGTAATAAGCTGTGATGTAAAAAACCTGATTTTTTGAGGAAGCAGATTTTTGGATACAAGATTGCTTAACTTGAAAAATAGAAAAAAGGTTATTAAGAAGAACTTTATATTTTCAAACTATGTTATATTGATAACTGTACGTGACCTTCAAAACAGGTTTATCAGAATGTTTACAATCTAGAAAATGGCAGCTGTAATGAAAGGTGAAAAAAACTAAATATGATGGGTTGTAACAGAAATGCTTATTTTTTGCTGATCTTCACTTTGACAAATTTTGAATATCGAGTTCAGACAATGTGAAATAATGATCACGGAAAACACTTGCATACACGTGTGTGAGAGTGATAATTCATGTTTTATTTTGAAGAAATATTTTGACTTTTTTTCCTGTGACACCCAGACCAATGATAATATATAATGTACTTGTATCTTTTTGTACATGCATGCAGATTGCAAAAATTACTGTACTGTACATATTAAATTCTAAAGGTGTTGGTCAGTCAAAGTGCCTGAGTGACCACCTTTCCATATGTTGTTCAACACATTTTCTGGGGTCAAATATCCACAGTAATGTGTAAAAAGGAGTTGGTTGAACCATAGGTGACATCTAGGCTATTCTTGGAAGAATAGTAAAGCTTGTGTGTGTATATATACTTATATATAGTATGGAAGATTTTATAAAACTAAATAAACCATTCTGCTCTTAATTTAAAATGTATGAAATAAATGTACAATTCTTTTTGTTTAAAACTGTGAAATTTTATTTATGAAAATTAATTTTTAATTGATTTCTTTTTAAATAACTTTATACAACATGAAAATAGAACTATTAATGATGCCATAGAATCGTCAGTTACACAGCCACAAATTTTTCATGCGTGAAAACAGTTTTAAAGTAATTAGTCTCATGCTAGTCACTTCAAAGTAAAGTGACTATCCTTGTACAAAAATGCAGATTGTGAAGTCTGTAAATGGGAATGTTTTTTTTATGTGTGAAAATGTTGGGAGTAATATAATTGAATTTAAAGTAGGACACATCTGTGATCTGTTGAATTCCTGAAAGATGATATTTTAATACACAGATCATAAAAAGAAACTGTTTCATAAAATCACAATGAAAGTACACACCTGAACATGTATTTCTCTTCAGTTGGAAAAAGATAAAATACCAAATTTAAAAAATTTTGATTAATAACTGGAGAAAATCTGCATAATGACATTTTCTGTGAATGTTGGGAAGAAGTTGAAATTTTTATTTAATTTCTTTTGTAATGTTTGATCCATTAGAAAAGACTTATTTAGAATTTCTTTAGGAATTT
>NW_013667653.1:166596-173455 GCF_000517525.1 Limulus polyphemus
AAAATTATGTTACAATATCATTCAGATGATATGTAAAGTAAAATTATGTTACTATATCATTCAGATAATATGTAAGGTAAAATTATGTTACTATATCATTCAGATAATATGTAAGGTAAAATTATGTTACTATATCATTCAGATAATATGTAAGGTAAAATTATGTTACAATATCATTCAGATAGTATGTAAGGTATGTTGTAAGAACAATCTTCTAAAGCCATTTAATTGTTAACCAGTTTCTACAACTTGAAAATCTGGGAATGACAGTCACTCTATTATTTTATTTATTTTTAAGTTGGGTAGGGCAGTAGAAATTGGACAGTCTGTTTATAATCATGTGATAGGTGTGGTATTTTAAGATAAAACTGACTTCCCTACAAGTATGAGATAGGCAAACCCACAAATAATGACAGATTTTTATCATGAAATAAGGTGAGTATTTAGTAACAAATAACTTGACTGAGTTCCTCTGAGTGTAAAGTTATGAGTCTGGAGAGATCTGAATGGATGATCAAAATCTTGGTTACAACAAATAAACAGAATATGTATGTAGATAAAATGGCAGTCCTTTCTACAAAACTGTTTACCTCTACACTTTCGCTCTTTCTGTATTAATCTCCATAGGACTAAAACACGTTCTTTAAAGAAAATCACTTGAATTCAATAGCTTAGGTAAACTCACTTTGATTGTTTAGTTAACAGCCTCACCTTGTAACCTTTGTACTCTCACAGCATTGGTCAGTTGGTACATTAAATTAATGTCATCATATGTACTGATGATATCCAGATGAGACTTAATTCTTGATTGAATTTACTACGTCTCAGTCAATTTTTGGCAGGGATTGCACCCACCTTACAGTACTCGCACCAGCATGAATATCGTGGCTCACTCACCTTACATATTCTCGTTTTTGTGTTGCAGTATTGGACAATTAATTATGACAAAGTCATATTCTTGCAACATTGTTATTCAATATGCTATCATCCCTCCCAATTTTTAATTTTAAAGTTTAACCCTCTTTCTACAGATATGTCAGAGGGCGCATGTCACGACGTTTTAGAGAGTTGTTTTCAAAATTTAGTTAAATAACTTTATTATCATTATACGTACATATGTAACTAAATTCTATCCGATTGTGTTCTTGGAGCCTGAATTACAGTAACCTCTTTGGGAAAGTTCTGGTAAAAACACTGCACGAGCTTATTTGTTATCAGTGGTGTCACGTAAACAATCTAATGGCAGAAGTGGTGATTCGATGTTATATGTTCGGCAGGTTTCTACTTCAGCCGCTAACAGTAAAATAAACATAAGAAATAGATGAGAAAAGGTTAGAAGTAGAAACTCTGAGAAGTACTTTGGAACTTCTTTGTCAATATTAAAAATGACAGACAAGTAATACTTAATATATTTCGCATTTTTCAACCTTTAAAGTATTGTGATGGGAACAAGTCAGTCAAATTAACCGATCGTGTAGAGAAAATAACATAAAATATAAAGTTTTCTAAAAAAAAAAACTTAAATTTATTTAGGGGTTATAGAGATTACGCAAATGAAATATGAAATTTTCAGGTGAAGAAAAGTATTTTTTAATCTTAGAATGAAAATGATTTTGTATTTGGAGCAATAAACTCACTGACTCCAAATATTCATTGACAAATCTTTAATAGAAATTCGGATTTTTTTGTATACAAATGTCTTGTAACGTTTATGAAAACCTTGAAATTTTTAGTGAAGATACACAAAACATTGTAAAAGTTGTTAATAGTTAGAGTATGGAAACTCTGATAGTCACTTTGGGGTCACATGATCACTGTAATCCACCGAAGTAGTAGCGAAAGAGTTAGTAATCATTTCAATGAAGCATGGTCCACACCAATGGTAAACTTTCAACCATACAATTAGTGGTGATAGTGTTTTAGGAAGATAACCAGAGCAAGCGGTCCTTTCTACATGATACAGTATTTGTATTTTGGAACCATGAGCATACTAGCAACTAGCGTATGTGATTACGTGTTCCACTCCATCCAGCAACTGTGATAACTCCACTGTCGCTGGTGTAGGTAGTCACGAAAGAGCAGATGTCTGCTGAGCCAATATCTCTTCTGTGCTTCAAAGTACAGAAAGTGTCTTTTTTAGTGTTTATAAGCAAAGCAGAGGCATCAGCCATGACTGCAATATGTATCTCATTGGCAGGCCTTCTAATAGCATGTACACGTATCCCATGTCCAGATCTTGTTGTGTCATATATTCTGTGACTAGACCTTGGTACAGCCCTGTTAACTCGCCAAAGATAAGTATTTTTATGACACATTCTGTTTTGTGCAAGTGACTGTTTTTCAGCTTGCAGTTTGGCTTAGTCCACCACAGTGGATGCACCTGAATCATACCATCAATCAATGGAATTCTCATTTCAACAACTGCTGCAGACCTCTTCTACTTTGATGGTTAGTTTGAACTAACGAGTTTAAAGCATGTCATGGCTTTCATGAAAGTGACAATGTCGCTCTCTCCCATGAGCTGTCACAAGTTAGTTGGGAAGCCCATCAATGAACTTAACAACCAAGATATCCTTCTAATCTGCAGAAGCCAGTGTCTGGTATGTCTTCCCGTGCAATCTGTGTAAGTCGTTCGTGTAGGCAGGCAGTTCTGTGCCAATCCTTTTTCGAGCCTTGAACTAAGTCCAATAGGTCTCCCAAGCCTCCACTGGGTTAAATCAGTGATGCAGCTTCTACATGCTGGTTTCCCAATCATCTTGTTACTTCTCATCCAGGTGTTTCACACCATTAGGGGCTGGACTATCTAAGCTCAGAAGTAACAGTTGCACAACCTGCTCTTAAGGTCATCTATTCCAGGCATTGGCCTGCCTGAAACATTTCAGGAACCTATCCACATCCTCTCTTGCTCTTTCTTTGAACATAGAAGATGTGATGATTTTCATTTTTCTTCACAGGGCCCTGTTTGTCAGGGTAAAGCCTCTCTTAATATTGATAGATGCCAGTAGGAGATGCTGCTGATGTCCTTGGTTCCAAGTGGAAGCAACTCGTTGGGACTCTAACACCTGAACAGGTGGATGATCTTTGCCATACCTGCCGGGAAAACAATTATGGTGGAAATCATCCACTAGTGGCACATCCAGCCTCAACCAGAGATGGTGCTGCTGTGCTTTGACTGACAATGGCCTGTGAGTTTGTTAGAGATTTCACTATATGGTCTCAAACATGCTAGATGTCAAATCATTTCTGTAAACCTCAGTTGTCCACGCTTCCCGTCTGCCAAAATCGATTATCGAGGATGCCATCTGCTCAAGTGACCTGGGTGCACCAGATGCGAGCAAAACCTCCTGAGTCAGTAGTTGTAGGTTGATCAACTTTATGGTCTTTCACAGCATTGGCAAAAGTCCTATGTCAAGGAGCTTCCTTTTAGCCTCAACGTATGTCTTATACAACCATCTCTCTGATGGCCATGAGCACTTCTGTGCCCAGAAAATGGCATTATTTTCGGTAGAAGTGCTTCTTAAACTAAATTTGAGAGATCAAACATGGGCTAGTATACACGTTGTCATTTTCGAAACTCTATAATAACCCACGTTCAAATCCTAGTCACTACGCCAAAATTTCTCCTTCCTACTTGTGGTATTTTGAAGTAAAACAAATGTCCCAACAAGTAACAAATAGGCAACGGATTTCAAACTAATCCTTTTAACCCAGATACTGTATCTTACTTCGATATACCCCTAGGTAGAAGAGATGTCATCTACTATAGAGAACAAATAAACGAAGCAACTAGAACAAGGTAATTTTAGAGTCTTTCTGGAGCACGTGTTGCCACCATTACAGTGCGGAAGCTAAACAGCCTAAAAAGTATTTAAATTTATATATCACTAAAGCAAGTATAAATATATAACCTGCTCACATTTCTTACACGTTGTGTATTTCAAACCATCAAATAATATTTCTTGAAGATACATTTCATGCATGTTAATCTCATAGTTTCAAACTGCTTTTTTAAAGTTTAAACACTTTGTGTTAGTCTTCTTTTTCTTGTTATTTGAATCTGAAGATATTTGATTCTTGGATGATTTAAAATGTTACAGTAAAATCCTACTATTCAGTCATACAGTAGTAGTCCAAAATACGGTGGTGGGTGCTGTTGACTAACAGTATTTCCTTTAGTGTACCAGTTCAAAATTACTGATGGCTTGTGGAAATAGCTGCAGTGTAACTTTCCATGAATTTCAGAAACAAACATTATTTCATGTGTTTATGGCGAATTTTGAATTACTCCTGGATTTTTGAAAGGTTATACGTTTTTTATATAATTTCCCTTCTTTGCTCGGTAACACTGGTTATCATGATTTTCTAATCTTTAGGTTTTACATCTTTTTACTGCATAAGAAAAAGTCATGCTTCATGCGTCATACTTTATGGTTATGTGTGCTTTATAAGGGTAATGGTTAAATCCCACTATTCAATCAGAGCATTATAAGGGTACCGGTCAAATCTCACTATTCAGTCAGAGCATTATAAGGATAACGGTTAAAGCCAACTATTCAGTCAGAGCATTATAGGGGTAATGGTTAAATCCCACTATTCAGGAGTTAGATGTAGGTGCTATGTATCTTTAAGGGAATATCTGAAACAAACGAAAATGTCTCAGAATGACAAATGATCTAGGTGGGAATCTGAACTAGCCGAAGAGGTGTTTGTCTCAAACCACTGCTAGACATGACATGCTGTAAAGTTTTATGCATTATTATATGGCTACAGAAGCATATTAATACAGACTGCAGCATTATTCGGAATATGACAAACATTCATGTCTTCCTTATCACTAACAGACAAAGTTTGCAGCAATTCGAATATGTTTGCATCTTTATAATATCCCATCACTATAGTTAGAACAATAAATTCGAATCTAAAACTGTTATGAGACTTTAGGAAATAGAGCATGTATCACTTGTCTCCCAGTGGGACAGCGGTAAATCTTCGGATTTGCAACGCTACAATCAGGGGTTCAATTTCCCTCGGTGGACACAGCAAATAGCAGGATGTGGCTTTGCTATCACAAAACACACACATGTATCATTTCTAAAGTAAAAAGATATATTTTCCACCTATTTTCAATAAATTGTAGCAGGAGTTATGCCTATTTTTTATGAATATTAAATACTTAGTCAATTTTTAAAGTTTTGGTTATTTGAAGTTTGAATACAAGAGTGTTTACTGGTTTCTTTGCAGATTAGTGGTAACCAATGGCTTATATAAATAGTGCTATGACTACTACTGTGTTTGTTGTTTCACAGCTAGCCTGATAAGCTCTGTATTGAGTAAAACACGTCGTCGGCAAAAGATATAGCAGACACAGTGTGGTTGAAATAGTTTTACATACAAGGTATTAAATAAGGAATCTAGGGTTAAAAATATAATATGCCTAATATTAATGTCTTATGACAAATATCATTAGCGAAATAATACAGTGAAAAATCGTTAGATACAGAAGAACATACTACAAAAAGAAACTTTAACAAAGACTATAAGTATACACACACATAAATTAAACAACAAAGATATGCATACGACACCATTTTGAAATACGAAATCTATCCAATCAGAATTTTACGATGGAAGACACAAAACCCTTTAGCATGATCGAAAATGGCTTCATAACAGAGAAGCATTGGTTTAAATACACACATTAGCAAAAACAAAAATATCTGAAGTAAAATTTTGAGGTCACAGTACCAAAACTTCCATATTCCTATCAAGTTACTCTGTAGCACTTTCAGGTCAAACAGATTTCCACAAAAGTATTAGTTATGTCCAGTGAATAATGTATAATGATACTGAAGTGTTCAAGTGCGCCATTTTTAAATATGCGTGAATGGATCCAATTTTTTCATATTTCTAACGTCGTTAATAGTAGCAAAATATAAGCAAATGTCAGGCAAAAAAATGTTTCCTTTTTATATTTTGGCCACTCTAATGTCCACTTTATAATAGGAGGATTGACAGGATAAATTGCAAAGGAATACTGAATTTAATAAATAGATAAGCAGGAAATGATTTGTAATACAAAATGAAAACATAGTGTGTATGCTTGCACTGGACAGACACTTTTCATTCGACTCGGGAATCAGTTAAGTGATCTTCTTCCCTTTAAAACGTCTTACCATCAACCAACCTACTTGAGATCCCATGTAGTACTGTTGAAACTTAACATTTCTTACTTAATGGGTAACTTCTGATTTACCTATAGCAATAAATACCACTCTGACTGGTCATTCTCATTTAATATAGAGGAGCCATAACCTCGAGATATCATCTGATCTATCATTGAAGGATTCTACTCTAGACATTCTTGCACAATGTTCATCATTACAGCATTTCAGCCATTGAAAGAACAAGTATTATCTCCAGAAAATAACAAAGTCAACTAGAACGAAATCAACATAAACGAATTTCTGGACTGTGTTGTACATAACCTGCACAGGCCAAGGATAAATGAAAAAACAATTCGATAAAATCAGGATGTAGAAAAAGAATGATATTCATGAACACCAGACCTGAATATCACATTAACAACGTAAAAATGCCATTTTGTGTTGCAATAAATTGCATGAATGTCCCAGAAGGTATACAAATAAATCAAATAGTCCAAGAATTGAGTGCACACCTCTGTGTCACTGACAATGTTCAACTGAAAGATCTCGCCACTAGTTATTTTTCGTCGGTGAGTAGGCTTAGGCCAATGTCGCTTTCCTATTAGAGTTGTTAAGAAGGCGAAAAAGTAGCATACAAACTAATAACAAAGCCACAGTCATTTTTGATTGAATAAATAAAGTTAGTATTCCAAAAA
>NW_013667653.1:174025-186433 GCF_000517525.1 Limulus polyphemus
AGTGAAAAGTATCAAACACACTGTTGGTGTGTTTTGTATTCACTATGAGAAAAACCTATACATTGTGTAGGTGAAGTGAAGAAAAAGTGTCATTAACCACTATTTAGTTCTTCACATTATATAGCTGCACAATAGCAGATATAATAAATAAAGTTAGTATTCTGAAAATTGTTTAGTTTTGAAGTCTAAGTTCAAAGGAGGACTAGTTCAATATACACTTTGTTCAATGTTGTTACAGTCCATGTCACCGTATTTGGTCATTTACTACCTGATAGCTGTGCATCTTGAAAATAGCCCTTTAGCATATTTTTCATTGAATAAGCCTGTCATAATGTTGACATGTCCAAGAACACCACTCCTCTCTGCAGCTTTCCATAAGCCATTTACTGTATGAAGTTGAAAGTTTTCCAGCGCCCATTTCAACAATAGGATCACAGAAATTTATAAACTCTGCATTTCATGACTTTTTGGTGTGTCTCTGTAAGGCATAGTATAAATAACCATTTCATTATTCTTTGATAGATTGTTTAGGCAGAGTATTCATTATGAAAAAACTGGAATTGATGGCAACTGCCTGTGGTAAAAAACACAAATGAAAAGGACGATGTTTCAAAAGTCTTCCGTCTTTCATTCTTTAAATGTGATGGTTGAATGGATATGTTATGGAAGCAGCTTGTGTCACTTCAGTAGAGACCCTTTCTGATGATGTTGCGTAGTATATCTTGGGACATGTGTACGCTTTGCTACTCACCTACATACTTTGCTTACCATGGATGGAGCGAAAGAGAGGGTGTGTGTATGACTTGCTGCAAATTTCATGCTGGACAGCCCTTGTGGCCCCAAATGGTGTTTTATTATTTTGTTTCTCAATGCCATTAAATGAGCATCCCCATCTTGGAAATCTAAATCCCTGGTCTAAGCACATCTTTAATATCTGGCTGTATTAATATTTTGCATCAGTAAAGTCTATTAAACAACATTCCAAAAGTGATCACTTTTTGGTAGCATCATGTTACTCGCGAAATGCTAAACCCAGAAAGGGGAGCCTGAATATTTGTAGCTGTTCAGTTTTCCTAGAACAACATTGTCAAAAAAGGGGTTGGTAGTTGGTAGAATGATGTAACATACTGTTTTCACATCTATAAGAAAAGTTCGGGGTATTTCAGACACACGCACTGATTAGTTGCCTCAGTAGAAGAGGAGGGATATGGACAATGACGTCATAGTGCCACTTAACAGAGACGATGACGTCGTAATTGTACGAAGTGAATCCAGAGAGTGTATTGTTAGGGGCACGTTGCTGGGCCGCCATGACACTTGACAGGCAAAAGTTATTTCCTGTCAGAGAGAGCATTGCTAGGCATGATATCATAGCTAGAGTGTTACTCAACAGAGAGCATGTTGCCAGGCCACAAACTGGCACCAGAGGGGGCTATGGTATGATGATCACGCAGAGAGATCAAAATGACATTAATTTTATACTAACAATCAAAGTCTCAAAATTAATAATTTAATCTATTTTGTATGATGTTGTGTTTACAGTTTCCTTTATAAGTAAAACATTAGATTTGCTATTTTAATCTTATCAACTTTATAGCTTGTTCTTACATATTACATACATTTTACAAAGGCAGACAGCGTTAGTAAGAATTGTGTTTGAATAGGTGGATAGATCAATAAGATGATGAGATCATCATACAGTGTCTCAACATGTCATCAACGTCTATATTTTATAAGTAAAATTATTATTTTCCTATTGACTATAAACAGACGTTGTTACCAAGGTTCAGTAGTCAGACAATAATGCTAAGGTTCCATAGGTGGATTGTGTTACTAAAGATAATGTTTGAAAAGGCGTATTGTGCTACTAAGATTCTATAGGCAGATGGTTTTACAGTGTGTTTTACTAAGGTGAATTGTGTTACTAAAGATAATGTTTGAAGAGGCGTATTGTGCTACTAAGATTTTATAGGCAGATGGTTTTACAGTGTGTTTTACTAAGGTGGATTGTGTTACTAAAGATAATGTTTGAAGAGGCGTATTGTGCTACTAAGATTTTATAGGCAGATGGTTTTACAGTGTGTTTTACTAAGGTGGATAGTGTTACAATACATATTACTGAAACATTTCAGCTGATGGCAAGTTGAGAAACTTGACCCTTTGTGTAAAACCAAGTGAAGCATTCTCCTAAGACTAAAACAAGTAATGATTTCGTTTCTACAAAACTGACAGACAAACAAGAAGTTCTATTTCCGTATCTTTCAAAACTTCACTTTAAGTACACTCTAGCATTCAAACTTATTAATTGACCTAAGCATCAGATACGTTTTTTTACAAATGAACATAGTTTATAACCGAAAAAGAGTTGAGCTTTATCTATAAATCAAGTGATTATTCCTTCATGTTTGATAAATCCAACATATTTACTTTCGTCATTACAACAACAATGTTAAATCTCAAACTTAACAAGCACACTGAAACATTTATAAACAAAATTTTAAGTACACTAATGTACTATTTACATAAACATTTTAGTTTACAAAATACTAGATTAAATCAACAACGTTTGTGCATTATATCTATATTACTACTTGTTCGTTTCAGTTCTGTATGTTATATATAGTTTATAAACGAAGAAGTTAGTACACAATTCTTGTATTTCACCGAGTTCATCGTACTTTACAACAAAAAGCATTATATGCTCACTACTCAGTAAAATTAACTTGTGCTCAATAGACAGCAGTCGGTCAAAAGTTCAAACAGGGTCAGTCTACAGATATTCGGAAAATACAGCTTAGAATATCTTTTAAAATGTAAGATAGTTTGATTATTATTGATTCGGTACTACTGGTTACAATCTTACAGACACGTGAAATGTATGAGATTTATGATTTCCTTATACAATACAACGAATTATATTTGTATGTACTCGAATGGTAGCAGAGTGTTTTCAAATGCTGTACGACAATAGGACAGGTTCATTTTCAAGTTGTGGTCATTGACACTCAGTCGTCTTATGTTGATAATTCAGTCTGTTCAGACGAAAGATCAAACGTCAGATAATTATGTGCCTAGCTTAGTCTTTTATGATAAATTACACCCCAATTAATATTAGTATCTAATAACTGGATGGAAGTTGTGACGCATGAGTCAGGATTTACTATTATTTCATCAAATACCTGGACCCCACGATATCGGAATGACGCAAAATTCTGGAGACAGCTAGCCAATGTGTATCGCGAGAAGGAGGGGCATGTATTAAAGAATCCATAATTAGAGTTAGAATGTATAAATTAAGATAGACTTATTAATGAACATTCTTCAAATTTCCCGAAGTATGTAGACACTATTAGATGTGTGATCGTTTCTAGAAAAGCAGATCGTGATATATAACAACAGTCAATTCAGGACTGTGGTCGCAACAGGGAAGCAATGGCTGCGTTTGTGAGAAGCGTCTACTTCTTATCAAATATAGAAATCCCACACACTACGAAGTATAAACATTCAACATATGTAAGTAAAGCTACAGCTTGTGATCTGTTGACCTCATTGTCCGAAGTTCTAGGTGATTGTGACACATCGGACTTGAATAACAAATATTACTGTATAATGACTGACGAATCGTCAGATATCAACAATATGAGTCAGTTGTTAATTTTAATTCAATATATGACTGACTGCGATGAAGTAAAAAAAAAAATTCATAAGCATTACTGATCTAGCAAACACTGATTCCGAAACTATTATTAGTTCACTTGACAGAAAGCTGGTGAAAAGGAACCTGGATTACAAGATAATAATTTCTTGCACTCTCGATGGCGGCACCAATTTTTCAGGAAAATTAGTGGTGTGTGTAAGTGACTTTCAGAGAAACCAGGAAGGTTTGTTTTGTAATTAAGCACAAAGCTACACAATGGGCTATCTGTGCTTTGCCCACCACGGGTATCGAAACCCGGATTCTAGTGTTGTAAGTCCGCAGACATACCGCTGTGCCACTGGGTGACAACCAGGAAAGGAAATTCGTTAAGTACTTTGTAGGGCCCATCATTTATATTTAGCTTTAACCAGAGCTAAAAATAAAATCGTGTCTGTGAAGAGGGTTCTTCATGTCATCAAAGACGTTTATTCAATATTCCACAAGTCATCAAAGTGTGAACGCGTGTTGCACGAGGTTCAGAGGTTAATGGAAGAACCTGAACTAACATTTCCAGAATCAGTCGAAGTGCGCTGGTTCAGTATTTACAAATCTGTTCACGTCGTCTTAACTTGTTACTACTAAATTATGATGGCCTGTGAGCACCTACATAAAGATGGTGCAGATTTGGCATCGTCAGCAGGAGGTATCTTGTTGGAAATGGAGAAATATAGTTTTATTACTAACCTCAGTAGTTTTAGATGAGGCTTTGTGTGCAATATATAATTTCAGCAAAGTTTTGCAAAAAGATAACCTAAACTTGTCATCACCTCTTCAACTTCTGGCGTCAAAGCTAGCACATTTGAGAAACATAGGGACTCGGTGTACCTATTTAAGTAAAGAAAACTCTATTGCTATAGCTGTCGTAGATCTCAAAACGAAGGCCTCTGAGTTAAACTTTCAAAAACGTTAAAGCATTCGTTAGCATTATGATTGAACAAGTGTAGCACCTATCCAACGATCAAGTGGTCTCCATCATCATTGTATGTGCTTCCTTCCAAACGGTCAAGTCAATGTGTGATTTGACATATGATGATGATGTGAAGATAGGATGTGTCTTTTTTTATGGGTTCGATTATGATCCCTAGTGGATTGACTTGAGTTCTTTTAAGTACGTTGCAAGGGAACAAGAAGATCCAGATAAAAATGTTGTGCATTACTTGTGGAAAACAAACAACGGTTACGACAATCTTAAAAAATTAACTGAATGCCTGATGGTGGTGCCGGTTTCGACTGCTGGAGTTGAGCGTTCTTTCAGCGGCATGAACCGTACTTCAAATAAGCCGAGAAACCGGATGGGACAAGACACGCTTCAAAGGTGCATGAAGATTAGCATCGAGGGGCCTAATGTATTTTAAAACACCTCGTTGTCAAGGGGTATCGACTTATATACGCGGGACAAAACAAGACACGTTTGTTTTCTCTAAGAGTAGTTACAGTGAACCGCAAGAGGGTGTTTTTTCTTGTTTTTGTTTGTAAATTCATAAATATTACCTTTAAATATCATAATCAATACTAATAAAACATATCATTATAAATTTATGGAGACAAGTATTTTAATTAAAGTAAAATATTTTCTGTTTTGTCGAATTTTAATCTCAATTCATTGCACCAACTTCACATCTCCCCCCCCCCCCGGTGGAAAGATCTGGATTCAACACTGGCTAAATTATGCAGTAAACATATTTTGGATGGCATTTCCAATAAGCTCAAATACTCAGGAGGGATTTTTTTATAGTTGTTTTAATAACGCAAAGCTACAAAATGGATTATCTATCCACTGGGAGGGAAAGATCGAACCCCGGACTAAACGAACCCCGGGGAATGGAACCATTACCACCGTAATTACAAAAATCATTTTGAAATGTCACACACTTCACTGTGTTAACTTTGTTTTAAAACCTTTTTTCACCAATGTTACAGCATATTTGAAAGACTTGTTATTTAAAGGATTTACTACATTTTATATGGTTGCGCTATTCATTGTTTTGTTTATAATATAATCTGTAGTCGGTTAGATAAACAGATAATCCACGAGTTTCTATAGCTAGTAGTGATTATGTAAAAAATAAAGTACAAATAATTCTGTTACAAATGTATGATTAGACATGTGAAACTCCCAAAGAATGTTTTTGATGAAATGTTGTAAATAGTTCAAGTTATTTTTTGCTTTTTGGGAATAAATTGCATGAATTAAGGCTTTTTTTTTTAGATATTAAAAAGAGCAAGAATAAAAGAGAGTCATTTTTTTTTTCTCGTGAATTATGTTGTTGGAAGTATTTTTGTTTTCTTCCCATCTTTTTTGACTTTTATTTACGACAACATTACCAAAGGACTTCTCTGTTTTTGTTGTGTTCCTTTCTCGAAAATCAATTTTCGTTTTTCTACCAAAAAAATGTATTAAAAAACAACGATGTATTAATTAGTTAAAAAAAAACAACTCAAAATGACCTTAATGTTCTAGACTTTATTAAGCATCCTCTTGTTTTAAAAACACTGAAAATACTGAAAGCCTTTATTACATTCAAGATACAGCAACACACAAATTCAAAAATAACAAAACAGACTCGTAATTAGTGAAGAAATGAGTAAACTATTACCAGCAAAGAAGAACGAATTTGCTCTTTGATAGACTCATTAATAAAATAATTTTCCTTCTTCTGTGGATATTTTAACATTAAAGATTCGAATGGACGATGATCGTAGTTTAGGAAAGAACTCCCGCTTATTGTAATAACTAACCTATAGACTTTCTGACCTCAGTTTGTCAGAATGCCCTAGTTGAGTCTCATTTGATTAATTGATTAAACATAATCAAGCGAATAACCATAGTTATAGCTTGCTTTGTAAGTAAACTAGCACCAAGTTGAATAGAAATAAGGAGGGATGAGTAAAACTAACACAACAAATTCTTGACCTATCGAAACGTTGCAAATAAAAATCGTCCAAAGTTGACTTATAAATCGAACATTAAATCATCTAATCAGCTACATATTTGTTAAACATAAAACAAGTAGATTGAAAACGTATATCAACTGACTAGCTATATATATATATTTACAGCAAAAAATAGTCGTAAAGTAAAATTATTTTCGACAAAACCACGACATTAACCATTCCTGTAAATATTTGCACATTGAAAAGTTAATATAAGTAAAACAGCCAGCAACATATCTTCCATATTTCCTTTGCAGTTCGAATGACTTGGTAATTGTATTTTATGTATTTAAAAAATTCGTTTCATGAAAAAAAAAATCTTAAAAGAGATAGTTGCCCACACTAGTTAACATTTGTGTCAGACGAGGATATGAATTTAGGGTTGTCAAAAGTCGAAGGGCTAATCATCTGATTCTATATCATTTAATGGTCTCAATTTAAGCCCTTAAACAATTCATATTTTGTCCTATTGATTATTTTAAAGCAAAGCTTGAAAACTGTTTAACATTAGGCTTTTTAAAAGCCGTGCTCTTTATTAGTTTTAGAGCATACATTACGTTTATGTTTTTTTTTTTTTAATGAAAGAATGTTCAAACCAGATCTAATTTCAAAAGAAAACAATTTCACTTCTGCACATCGTCAAGCGGAAGAAGGTAATATTCATACTTCTAAAAACTGCATTATTTCAGGATACTCCTTGCAATACTAAATCTGTCAGAAACAGTACCAACTAACCACGACACTGTTCATTAGATGCTAAACTAGACTCTTGCTAAGCAGGCGCTTTTAAATCTTTCTTCTTTATGAAACAGCAGTTATAAGCACAACCAAGAATGATGATGTTGTGTGTTAACCATGACTGCCGATAGTTTCATTCAGTTGTTCTCTAGAACGATTTAGGATAGTGAAATTTTAAACAGATGTTTTATAAAATATTTTACCTTCCATTTATTCCGTTTACTACAACAGCTTCGAATATTTAAAGATAATATATCAATTGTAATTATATTCGTCTTGTACTCTCAATAAAACATTAAACTCTATTTCAGTAATTGAGGAATTTCTAAAGCAGAAAATCTGTTTCATGATACATCTACATATATTCATCTGAAAATGACACACTATGATAAATTACTGGGCCGTTTGTAGAACTACTTTTATCAGGGTAATGTTACAAATTTATTGCTAGAAAAAACTTAATTTTATGATGGAGCGCAACGGCAAACTTTATAGACATTCTGTTTCTGAGGCTCCGATTTATCAAAATTACACGTTATCGTAAGAATTGTTGAGGTCACAATTCCAAGGTAGCAAGATGATGGCACTGGAAATCTCAGTAGAACTTCTACAAAACTGTCAGATCAGAATTGCCGCATAAATATCCTGTAATATCATAATGTAGAATACGTTTTATTTAGTCTTTTTTTCTAATCAGAACGTACAGCATGGTTTAAAACCATAGCCATAATACTATTACAATTTATAAGGTAATCAGATATTGTCAAAAGTCACACCCAAATCAATAACACTAGGAAGTTATCACAAAGAAAGTTTTCTATAATTACGTATTATTTAGCCTTTCTTTCTTAGTTGATGAATTAACACACAAAACAACTCAACATTAATTACTCTTTCTCTCATAGTTTCATGAATTAAGCTACATGACTAATTAATATTGTTTATCATTTCTTTGGTAGTTCAAAAATTAATTCAGAAACAGTAATTGTTTTCATAAACTAAGATAAAAAAAACAAAACAATCAACTTATTACTTTTAATTTTAGCTGATTAATTAAAAAATGTCCATTCTCAAGTATAATGATTAAATTAATTAACTATTTTATTAGCAAGATACTCATATCCTGATTGAAAGAACATTCTCCGTAGGGAAAGATGTACCATGAATTTTGTCCATTTTCAAAATAGGATGTTTCCGTGATTAATCCTATCATTAAGAATCGGATAAAGCATGCACATTTTGACTACTATGAAATAAATATTTTTTCCACAGATGTACTTAAAGTCATTGTTGGAAAGGTGGCCTAATTCTGGTTGTTAAGAGCTCCATTATTGTATTACAAATCCAACAGAATAAGTTAGCGATGGACTGCTAACTCTGTAGACAAAAATAGAGCACAATTCTGTCAACAATGACGTAACTTGTATTTTTATATCAGTAACTACAAGGCTAATGTTATGTTCATTTCACAAGACGTTACAAGTATAGGTATTAAACCTAGAATTAATTATGGAACCCCATAGGTTGTGAAACATATTTTTTCTAAACTATTCATGTACTAGACTGCATGACTTTGTGGGGTCCATGGAGCCGAGTAACATATGATATACACAAAAATAATGTAAAACAATCTCATAAATAATGCAGTTAATCTTGGTAAAGTCATCTTTGTATTTTGTATAAAAATTAATGTTTTCCCATGTTGTTTCTGGTCAGTTCTTTACACCGATTGTTTTAACAGATAAAAATATAAATTATTCAAAATATGTGGACCCTACCGGTAGTGAACTACGAAAACAAGCCGATAATTTTAAAGTACAGTCTTTCTCCTTAAATAGGACTTCTAATTTTTTTATTTCGTAGTACAAAGATATGTTTGTTAGATTAAATCATTAACTTACATTAATTTCTTTGAATGAACTAATTCTGAATTTCTTTGAAAACTGTAAAATGTTTCCGCTTCAATTCAACACATGGTATAAGTTTAGGCATAACATATCTGTACTTTTTCTTTTACAATTATTACAAATTGCAATAAATTTGATAGTTATTATTTGTCTATAGATTGCGGCGAGACTCATCTCAAACATAATTCTTTTTAAGGTTTTATATAACGTAGTTTATAACCATATTAAGAACACCATTATACAAATGACACACGGCCAGATACGATGCTAGATTTTGCCTATCAAAATAAAATATATGAACACATTTATCAATTCTAAAATTGTAAAAGAAAAGTTATCTGTTGTACGTTCGTTTGACTTATCGGTCGACTCAGATATTCTCTGAAATGAGAAACCACACGACATTCCCTAATGCATGTGAATTTCCGTTTGACAAGTGGCGTTCAAAGCAAGAAACGTAACACTAAACTGTTCTGGAGACTGTTTTCGATTTCGGGACTCTGGTCGATGGCGCGTTCAATCGCTTATCTTACGAGTAACTCGAGATTTATTTTTATTATTTCAACTCAATCATATTACAGCAGACATTCAAGCCTTAGCATACTTTGTTATATCTCTGGCTTATAACAAAAACACCTATTTGTCAGAAAAATGAATATCTTTTCATCTCCAAATGATCCTAGGCCTTTCCGCCACATTAAACCAGAATCCGATCATACAATAGCATAAAACACAATTCACACGTACACACAAACGTAATATAAAAAACACAGCTAACCGATAAAATGAGAACTTGTTAGTTCCAAAACATTCCGTTAAATAACTGCTTTGTTATTGAAAAGCAGCACATTAAAGATAAGTAACCAGTTATACCAAAGTTAAAACCCAAAGTAAGAGAACGTAAAATAACAATATCTCCCTAACTTACACTTTCTACTAAAATTCCAATCAAAATTGATTAAAATCTCAAGACGTCACACGACAGGACAGTCAAGCCACAATGAGGAAATGGTGAAAGTTCCTAATGACACCGTCTATCATATTTAACATCTATGTTTATTTTAATTGAAAACTGGTCATGGAAGAGGTTTGGTTAGTAGTATATTACTGGAATTTGGAAGGCAAATTCTAATTTTCTTTTTATAATAGTAATATTTATTTGATTAGACATCCTAGGTTTCATTATGCTTTCGTTCAGATATATGGTCATTACTGGGGTCGGAATGAAACTTTCAAAAGAAAGTTTTAATTATTAACTCAACAGTTTGTTTCTAGTAATCTGTTTTTTTTATTTGTTGTCTTTTCTCTGTTTCTTCTGTTTCATTTGGCGCAAGTGATTTTCTGCGACTGATTACACACAGGAAACGATAGTTTTAAATGTGGGCTTAAACATTCATATCTGCTGTAATTTTGATGTCACCTGTGAAACTTACAAGGATAATGTAAATATGGTAATTGATGTATCCCAAACACTGCGTGGACCCTCTTTTGGCAGATACCTCATTTACTAGGGTACACTTTACTATTTCCATCTAGTTTCTTGATTTTCTTTTGTCTGTCATATATATAAAGAAAACTAATGTACTGGAAAAAGCTGACAGCAGAGAAATTAAGCATACTTTTTGATTGAGGGTTTCTAAGAAGAACCACCTCTCATACCACATAAATTTAGACATCATATTAACACTTCATTGTCGAAGGATGAGCAAAATATTCGTCTACGTCTAGAAGTAGAAACTGTCAGAATTGAAATAGAAGTTCTACAGTTAAGAGCAGAGTACCAGTTTGTTAAATATACTAAAGTGGATTCTTCAGTGACAAAATTTCTAAGACATTTAACGAACAATGGCCATGTATATGAATCCATAATATAGTACAGAAGGAATCTTTGTACAGAAGAGGAAAACGTTAGTGAGAAGATTTGGGAGAAAAAAAGATGTTTGGTTTCGTTAACAAATGGATTTAGATAGGCAAAATCGAAAAAGAGGAAGAGTGCATGATTTCAAACAAGCAGAAAAGTCAAAGGAATTTGGAGAAGAAAATATGAGAAATAAAATCAATAAAAACCTAAGAAGATATGAGAAGAAAGACGTTTTAGCTTCTTTAAAATACGACGATGATGAAAGAAGAGGGGAACTTAATATAAGAAGAGACAATAGATACAGAAGAAAAAGACATGAAACAATAGGAACTTAATGAATAAAAGTAAAATATATATATAATAATAGAAGAGAAGATAAAGAAAGAAATACACATATTTTACCCAGTAGAGGCCTTGAAAATATTGCCTTTTAGTTCAAAATATTTGTCAGGAGAGGAAATTAAACTTTTAAAGAGAATAATTACTATTACCCCAAATAATAAACCAAATAAAGAAACCAAATGAACTTAAAATTAAAGAAGAATTTATTAGGAAATTAAGATTACCAGAATTTTTTTAAATAATGATGATAATGATGGATCCTTGAAATAAATAAAACCTAATTTTGTACCTTCAAAAGGAAGGAATCTAGAACTTGATATAATTTGTAGTCGTATAAAAATATGTGCTGTAAGATTCTTGTGGTTAAAGACAATATTTCAATAAAAGAAAGAAATGCATTAAAAAAAACATAAAAATATGGAAGAGGTTTCATCCAAAAAAAGTGATAAAGATAAAGTTATTATGGATCAAGAGTATTATGGTATGTTGTAAAACATTTAAATGACAAAGAAACTTATAAATATATGTCCTACATAGATATTCCAAAATTTGTAAATAAAGTAACAGAAGAAATTAAAAAATATACAAAAGAATTTAAATATATATATATATACTAAGAAAGAATACAATTATTTGTTGAGTAATCATAAACTAGGAACATTTTACGTATTACCTAAAATTCATAAGCTAAAAAAAAATGTTTGAGGAATACAAAGTGGAATATCTTTGGATAAAGAGTACTCCAAAAATTTCTGGAAGATCAATTATAGGTGGAAAAACAAAGTGACTGAGGTTGTGAACATTATTTTAAAACCATTTACATCTAAACTACAAAGTTATATAAAATATTATATTGATTTTATTAGTAACTTACCAGAGAAAATTGAAAAAAAATATTGTTTTAATATCATTAGATGTTGTTTCTCTTT
>NW_013667653.1:187433-188679 GCF_000517525.1 Limulus polyphemus
ATACATTTATATGCTATCTTAAAAAAGAGAAATAAAGTAAAGAAATGTGATGAAGGTATTTTTCCTGTAATAAACCAAACTGTAATGTTTGTGAAAATAACATTGGTGAGAAAATATATTTTATAAGCTCTAGATTTATCTGTAATTCGTATAATGTTATTTATATATTTTCTTGTGTTTGTTATAAGCAAATATATGTTGGAGAAACAGAAAATTTACGTTTGAGAATAAACTTACACAAATTTCATGTCAGAAATACAAATAATAACCAATTTCCTGTTAACAAAGATATTAATAAGTGTATGTGGAAAAATATCATATTTTAGAAGAACCTTTTTTGGTATTCTTGTGAAAAGAATATGAGATTATTTTATGCAAATTATTTTATTCATAAATTTAAAACCATATTAAATGTTACATAGTTTAACATACAGAGGGAGTTTAAAACATATATAAAGCTTTAAGGTAAAAAAAAAACGCGGGAAGTTTTAGATTGTTAAGTAGGTCTTCTATGAGAAAGCTTGCAGTACAAACAAACAGTCTACAGCAAAGACATTCGCACAAGCATTAAAAACCCACACCGGAACGGAAACAACTACACAAGCACAAGAAGAGAAAATCACAAAAACACAGAAATTCATGAACAAAGTAGTAGAGACAATCAAAAACATATTCAAAATAGCCGTGGAAAAATATAACAGCCCTCAAAACAAAAATAATATATTCCCAATAATCACAAAAACAGCAGCACAAGAACTACCTTTATTATTACCACACTTACTACTTCTACTATAGACCCAAAGTACACTAACACCCAAAAATAGGACAACACACACATACAACTTGATAACATAAAACGGACATGGCCCTGAAAAGGAAAATACTAACAGAAATACATCAACCCCATATCAAACCCGCCAACCAAAAAAAAAAAAAAAAAAAAACCTGAACCAAAGAAAAAAAAATCAATAACAACCGTACAGAAGGGAGGAAGAGGTCTACTTGAACCTGACCCTCCCAGGTGAATGACCTAAATCCCGATCCGGAGAAGAGAGAGCGAACGAGAAAGCTTTATTGTGGAAACTGAAGAGTATCCTGGATGATATGAAACCGGTAGATTATGTCTTTATTATTATATTCATTTCTTTTAAATTAATAGTAATCAATAAAGAGGTTTTAAAATAGTTTAAAGTCATTTTCATATTGTTTCATTTACATATATATATATGCAGATTTTGTTAAACAA
>NW_013667653.1:189679-194338 GCF_000517525.1 Limulus polyphemus
TATATATATATGTCTACATACATACATGACGCTTTTCTTTTTTTGTTCTGAATTATGTTTTCCAAACACAGACGATATTTCTATTATAATTTCATTCCATATCCCTATCTTGCGATACTGCATGATTCAAGAAACAAAATATAACTGAAATAAGTAAATAAATATAAAGATACTTCTTACCCGTTTATCCCCACGACTAACAGTGCTGCGCTTAAGAAGATCAAACCAAAGCAGGATGAAATACTTGAACTACCTCCTGGTGAGTGGTTTCCTGCAAAACATATCAAAATTTAAAAACATTCTTATAAATATTCAATCAATTAAGGATATTTTGTGAATAATATTTCTCCAATGAACATTAAATATAATACACTTTGATGATATAAATGCAAAGCGATGGTTGTTAAAGCGTGTATGCGTGATTTGTTTTAGCTCAAAGCCACATAATAGACCATCTGCGTTCTGTCCACCGGAATTGAACTCCAGATTTTAGCATTGGAAATCAGTAAACTTATCGCTGATTCACCGGGGAACGTTCGTTAAAGGAAGATATTTATTGATTATATTTCATGCACAGTAGTTAATTTTCATTTATATTCCAGTGTAAAGCATAAACTTATCAAAAAATATATATTTTTAAACATATTTGTAAACACGCATTCAGACGTTTCTGCATATTCAGCTAAGTTTGCTTTCATTACAATTTTACGTTTACTTTGCTTTGCAATAATTTAGCTTCGGTTCGTTTCATAGACGTTATTCACTCTAGGGTATTCATTGTGTCCTTTGGTGCACCAATATTTCACTAGTTCACCTGTCTCTGTACCCTTGTCACTTTCATGTTGGTTGAATGATCTGCAATCCAATCCTTGATAGCTATTTGGATTTTTCTAAAGCTTAAAGTCCACAAAGAGGCCTGTAAGATAAATCAGAGCGCTTGAAACTGATATGTTTCTTCGCCCCACACTCGTTTTTTGTTTTTTTTTATGTTTGGCTTCTCAGAGGGTACGGTAAGATTTTGTCTGGCCGTTGAAGTGTTAAGTAGCTTGATCGGACTATACATATGTGGGGTGTAATAGTTTTCAGTTCACGGTTAGTTAATAAACATGCTTGGCTGCTGTATACAGTAGTCTTAGGGTGTCCGGGAAAGCCGTGAATGTAGCAGCCTGGAGACAGGATGTTGCTGGGAAGAACACGAAGGCTTGAAGTTACGGTATGTAGCTGATGATGGATAGATAGACGAAGTACAGGTTAATCGGAACCAAGGTTGCGAGGAAAATAACCAGTTCCTGGATAATGACTGATTTGAAAGAAATACTGAGTCATGCTAGAGATTTAATGCCTTACTGGATTTGAATTCGGGGCAAATTTTTATATAATTTATAGATTCGATTGAGTTATGAATTTTTTCATTGTATTGATAAAGGTTTATTTAGTTTTGATTCTTTTTCTTTTAAAGGTTTGGAAATATGCGAATGAAATAACAGTGGCACCCCTGATGGCAACACACGACAACTATGCTGTACTGTTTGTGAGAAATGACGCACTGAATTGTGAAATTTTCTTTATAATCATCCGGTAGATGTCTTTCCGTTTCTGAATTATAAAAGTGACGAAGCAGGAAACTGGTCAACATAAGTATGCTTTAAACTATGGCCGCGACTGTGTGTTATGTTATCTGGAAAATTTCCACCAAACATTTTTCAAATGTAATATATTTGAGTGTATTACTGTTATATTATTCTTTGTTCCGAAAATTTCACAAGGAACGTAATTCCATTGTTTCTAATTTTCTACTTCTTATCATTAATATTTTATCATGCTAAGTAAGCACGTTTATCTAAAGAAATTCAGAAACAAAATGCAAAACACTCGAGAACAAATAGGTCTGCCATCTGTTGACAAATGATGGAAACATTTATTTATCTTACGATAAATATAAAATTGGCGTTGTGTAAACACTATTTAGCTTGAGGCAAAATGTAGCTGCCCTAATTCGCGTTATTTAGGTTATGAATACGATGGTAGTTTTTTCCTGTTCCCGTTGAACGTTTCCTAAAATAGAAAACTAGATGTTTACTTTCAGTACAACATAACACATATATTTAATAAATCCGTTGTAAGTTCGTAAACTCTATGTAATATAAAGAAGAAAACAAACACCAATGGCTGTACTTCACTAGGAATGACAACGGGATGAATATCACAATCTTTACTGTAATCTTAAATTTTATAGGTTATGTGTTTTTCTTTTCTTTTGATAAAATGACGTCTGCTCTTTGTATTAACTATGTGATGCCGATGTATAAAGTGAATATTTTGTTTTTTTCCTCCAGTGTTTTATCTCCAAATTCATTACATGTTAGTGCCTAGCGGATTCGTTTTCTTAGCCGAGTTGTCGGAAATTGAATTCCACAGAAAGTGCAATAGCGAAAGAACTGCAAGTGGATTACCCTAGCGGAAAACTAACCACGTCTCATTTCCTTCGGATGCGCTTGACAACAATAAAGCGTTGAAAATGCATTTTGTTATATTTTTCAGAGTGACTTTGAGGCCACTTAGTTTTATAACTAAATTTAGCACTAAGGTTTTCCTTATTGTGCTGAAGTAGAAGAATCCTACCTTTTATTTAACTCGGTGTCGTGAGTCCCAACTAGTAATATGCAACAAAGAGACTTTCGTAACATGAATAACAAAAGTTTAAAATACTTCATTCTCTTCAGTTTGTTTGCTGAATTTCGAGGGTTATCTGCGCTAGACGTTCCTAATTTTGAAGTGATAGACTATAGGGAAGGTGTCTAGTCAACGACACCCACCGACAACTCTTTATCAACAAATATTTGGATTGAACGTCACATTATAACGCTCCCATGGCTGAAAGAACTAGTGTGCTCACATGGGGTTTCAATCCCGCGACCTGCAACTTGTGAGTCGAGCGACCTAACCACCAGGCCAAGCTAGGTCTCCACTCTGCTCAGATAACGAACGCAATGTAGACTTTCTTTAAATATTTTAGGACTCACAGGGCTAGCTTGTGGCTAAATAATGGCAATATAAACAATGAAAGAAACTGGAAAACAAAATAAATGAATTACCTTTATAGAATTAAGAGCTTGCATGACACTTCTGAAAATAAATCTCTTCATCTACGTTATTTGAAAAAGGAATAGAATATATTTACCCGGGAAAGTATCCGTTGTGTAAGTACGTTAATTGCTTTTTTTAAAGTTAATGTCTTTTAAATATAGCACTCTCTTACAGTCACTCAACAATTTCTATACATATTTATTTGGAAGATACAGGAAACTGTTTTCTATAGTCGAATGAATAAAGACTTGAGCATAAACCGAATTAGTTACGATCTCTAGCTTGGAAAATTCGCAGTCTTCAGTACAACATATAATTTAAAGTTATATATACAAAACATAGAGTGTTTATGATAGAAAAACGTAGTCGACGAACGAAATCGTTATCGAGGGCGTGCTCATTAATGAACAAGACTCGTTTCCTCCGCTAGCTCTGTGACCGTTTTTTCTTTTATTATTCAAAGACTGTCAAAATCAGTTGACAGAGCCATTAGTTTTCTCTCAGAATCTGGAATTATCTGGATGAGTATAATGATACGGGAGATTCTGGAATAGTTAAATGGGAAAGAAAAGATAAACTTTCAGGATATACAAGTTCGTTATAAACTTGAATGTACGGTGAAAACAAAGTTGAAAACAGAATTGGAACTTTCACTACAGCTTAAAAAAAAGGTGAAACATTAATTAAATTAAAACGCGTTTATTGACGAATATGAAAACAACGTTTCGGGCAACGTTATTATCATATTCGTAAGTAAATGTATTTCATTTTGACAAAAGTTCTAACGTATCCGTTTTCTTCAACATTGTGAATATTTTTCGCCTACGCAATTATTTTATTTTAAATTCGGTTGTCATTTGAAAAATGAATAATTACTTTATAAAAAAAACGACAGTAAAACACCCTCAAGAATTTCTCGTAATTTCAGCTTAGGACATTTTTGTTCTTTTTGGAAATTTACGACCACAAAATTTACGACCACAAAATGCAATGTCTGTAGAAAATTACGATTTTGATATATTACGAAATTCGTGTCTAAAGATGAAACTTAGAGATATACGTTTATTATATAGAATAGTTTTCTTTACTTCGTTAGAAAAAAAAATGTATTAACATCATTTCTTTACTTTTTTAAAAAAAACCTCAAACTTTAAACATTCTCTCAGACCACCAGTTGGTAACATTGTCTTGCTGTCGACCACGTATTGACTTTGAGGAAGACTTGAAAGAAAAGCGTTCCTTTGATTGATTAGCTAGTAAGCTCCTGGCTACTTATTTATAATTATTATTCTCACTGTAGTAAAGGGATTGAGAGGGCAAGCTAAGTGTGCCGAATATCCCGAGTAAAAGAGTTTCAAAAAATAAACGAAACGTAAAATGAATAAACATTAACATAATTGATGAATTTCGTATAGCGAAGGTAAGAATTGTTTGTTTTTGTTTTTTTAATTTCGTGCAAAGCTACACGAGGGCTATCTGCGCTAAGCCGTCCCTAATTAAGCAGTGTAAGACTAGAGGGAAGGCAGCTAGTCTTCACCACCCACCGCCAACACTTGGGCTACTCTTTTCCCA
>NW_013667653.1:194520-195664 GCF_000517525.1 Limulus polyphemus
GGTCAAAGAAAACGAATAGAAAGTCTCGCCGTCACATTATACCCCCCCCACGGCTGAAAGGGCGAGCATGTTTGGTGTGACGGGGATTCGAACCCGCGACCCCCAGATTGCGAGTCGAGCGCCCTAACCACCTGGCCACGGTAAGAATTGTATTATGGTTATTCTGTAAAATCTACGTCAATCTCATTCTCGCAATTAAATATGTTGTAAATTATTTCATTTTCATCAAATAATTTTCAATGCTAAAGTTTCTTTTTTTTCACAATTAATTTTTATATAAAGGAATTTTATTCTTTACTTATAGTTCGAAGAATAAGTCAAGGTAATTAAAAAAGAAAGAAAAAAGCGAACGTGGCTTTTTTCTGTAAGGGTAACGATAATTACATAATGTATTTAATAGATTTGGATTGGACATAATAATGTAGTTATTACTTTGAATTCAACTAACTAAAGCATAGTATAATACAAACTGAATTCTGATCCAGACAACTAATACTTACAGTAATAAACGAACTGGCAACGCATAAACTACTTTTTAAGAATTTCAATCATAAAAGATTTGTATCTTTAAAGTCATGTGGATGTCATATAGATGTCAGTAACAAAAATCAGAAACTCATCAAAGGGTGTATTGTTTCTTTCTATTAGGCTTATAACTGCGTTCTTTTGAGAAAGGTGAAAACAGGATTATTGAGGAAAAACTATAAGAAACACACCTTAAACTTGATGATTTACTAGAGAAATACATAAATAATTAAATAACATAAATAATTACAGTTAAACGGACGACTTCCTTAAGTTCAATTTCTCCTTTGCTTAAAACATTTATCACCATTCCGCCTTTGCCTATCGACGCCATTCAATTTACTCTTTAAATTCAGGTTCACTCTGGGGATGCCTCCCAGTGGTACAGCGGTATGTCTGCGGACTTACAACGCTAGAATCCGGGTTTCGATACCCGTGGTGGGCAGAGCACAGATAGCCCTTGTGTAGCTTTGTGCATAATTAAAAACAAACAAACACTCTGGGGACATATACTATTTTGTTTCCGTTATTAATCCTAATCATTGTCCACATATGAACGCTAAAAACAATAGTCCAACTTATAAAATACTGTTGCGTCATCGAGATCACATGACTACAG
>NW_013667653.1:196609-203939 GCF_000517525.1 Limulus polyphemus
AAGGCGCTCGACTCACAATCTGAGCGTCGCGGGTTCGAATCCGCATCCCACCAAACATGCTCGCCCTTTCAGCCGTGGGGGCGTTATAATGTGACGGTGAATCCCACTATTCGTTGGTAAAAGAGTAGCCCAAGAGTTGGCGGTGGGTGGTGATGCCTTCCCTCTAGTTTTACACTGCTTAATTAGGGACGGCTAGCACAGATAGCCCTCGTGTAGCTTTGCGCGAAATTCCAAAAACAAACAAACAATCTTTGACCTGATATTTAGGAAAATTTATTCATAGATGTAAGCTTTCTCTTTTTCCAATATATATATTTGTTTACAACAAATACAAGATAATACATAAATAACATATTTTGTGTAGGTTATATAACCTTTCCCACAAATAGAACAATTTGGTTTATTGCACAGAAAATATATTCATTAGATTTATTTGCATTATATGTTTTTCTGATTTAAGAAAGTATATATAAGCTATTGAGTTTTCTTTGTGATATTATTATTATTTAAAATAAGCTTTTAAAGTGCTATCTGAAATATTTTCTAATAATTTTTGGATATCCTTATTATTAATTTGAATCAAGGTGATGCGTTGCTTTTTTATATTATCTTTTTGGCTATTGTTCATTTTCTCTTCAACCTTAGCTCACTTAAAACCTTTTTCTATCACATTTTCTAGATAATGACACTTCCTAAGGTAAAATTTTGTCATTCTTTTTAAGAATCTTTTTTCCAAATATTTCCACCTGGGTGTTGTTGTTTAAAGATCAAGAGATTATTTTGGGATTTGAGATTGTTTTATTAATAATTTGAAAACCACATTAAATGTTACACCGTTAACACACAGAGGGAATTTAAACATATATAAAGCTTGAAGGTAAAAAAACGCGGTACATTTTACATTGTTAAGTATGTATTGTTAAAGAAAGTCTTATATTAGAAAGTTAAGAATATCCTTTAAGGTACCAAACCGGTATTTATGCTTTTAAGCATGAGTGTTTTTAGTTATTTGTTTTAAATTAACATTAATAAAGATTTTGTTCTCAATATTTCAAAGATATTTTTATATTGTATCTTTATATATATATATATATATATTTCCCCGATGATTTCTCCAAGCCCGTTCCCTTGGCTGTGGTTTCGCTATATATAGTAGGGGTTATACACAAATGTTTTAGATTCATTTAGACAGTACTGTGTCAATAAAATTGTTTTCGTATCAGTCTTCCTTATTCAAAAATGTTTGGAACATTTGTGATCTTGTAATAAAAAAAAGTTATATTGTTCGTTTAATTTCATGCAAGTTTATTCGAGAGCTATATTAGCTATCCGTCCCTGATTTAGCTAGTCAACCCCACCAAACACCAACAGACAGGCTACTCTTTAACAAAGGAATGATTTGAAAAAAATAAAGCTGAAAATATTTTATGTTTATTTTACTGTTGCCTCTTTAAACCTACGGACGCAAACTAACTTGTAAGATTAAACAATTTAGAACTCATTCTTTAGCACTTGACACTTATCTATTTGACGGGCTGTTTCAAACCACTTAAAACTACAATGGACTGTTACAAAACGTACTCTATAATGCTAAATTAAATAATATCTTTCTCGATTTTGCTCACATGGCTATAACTACTCACATAAGCATCTATGTAGCTGGGTAGCAGGGAGAGAATATTGTTCGGAAACATATTGTTGCGTCAGCGAGTCACATGACTACTGTGGCGCCCTCTAGTTTCTAGAACTATCTCGTTCCTTCATGAATGCTCTAGTATTTACTAGATAGGGTAGTCTGGTATATATAAGAGGGGTAAACGTGACGCGGAAAGATAATGTGTGTGTAGACAGTGAGTAATTGATCTGCAGTCAGAAGTATTATTGAGCACGTTCGTTGTTATATAACTTTACCGATACACTCAACTTCAACAATCGCGCTAAACAAACGTTCTTTACTTAATAAAACTGGTTTATTCTTTCCGAATACCTTGTGTCGCTAAAATTTTGTCGGAACGAAGTTACGGAGAGTTAATTAACAAACGGAGACGTAACAATACTTTCTTCTAACTCTAGCTTTCCATCCAACTTTTCTATAACATTCCTCATTATTTATTCTTGTGTTTCAGACAAAATATTTGTTCAGTACTTACGCCAACCTATAATTATATCAACGATAACACCTATCAGCTAAGCGTGTAATGTCAACCTATAATTATATCAACGATAACACCTATCAGCTAAGCGTGTAATGTCAACCTATAATTATATCAACAATGACTTCTATCAGGCATACGTATAATGTAAATCAATAAATATATCAACAATGACACCGTCAGGGTTTTATGTATATGTGGACTGGGATTCTTGTACAGTTGGTGTCTGTGACTTGTTGGCGATAAATTCGAACAATAAACGGACAGCACACAATCCATTTGTTTTATAATAATATATTAAAAACTAGTCAAACGTATGTACACAAATTATTTACACTATAGGATATCACAGTTGTATCTAAAACTCTAAATAATTCTCTTTTCTTGTCAAAAGTCCACTCAGGCTGATTTAATTATTTTAGAATCCAATTGACAGGACGAATTATTTTTCTCTACTCTCATCACAATAGAATCAGTGATTAATTCACCTTCGTTACCCCGTGGGTTACCAGTTGTATCCTGAACCTTAAATAATTGTCTCATTTTCGTCAAAATCCACACAGACAGATTCAATTACTTTAGAACACCCTTTGACAAGACAAATTATTCTCCTTATCTCAATTAAACTGTGAAACTCACTTTAAAATATCACCTGTTGAAGCTAATCACTCACACGCAGGCTAACTTCACGTTTTCTTTCGCTAACTAATTTTGTGACTAAACTGCATTTTATTGAACTTTGTCGCCTATATTTATACGTTGACCAACGCGATTGGCGCTGTAAGGCAAATACTCACTTAAAGTAACAAGAAAAATACCGAAGATTCGTTTGTTTGTTTGTTTTTAAATTTCGTCCAAAGCTACACAAGGGCTAGCCATTCCCTAATTTAGCAGTGTAAGACTAGAGGGAAGGCAGCTAGTCATCACCACCCACCGCCAACTCTTGGGCTACTCTTTTACCAACGAATAGGGGGATTGACCGTCACATTATAACCCCCCTCCCCACGGCTGAAAGGGCGAGCATGTTTGGTGTGACAGGGATTCGAACCCGCGACCCTCAGATTGCGAGTCGAGTGCCTTAACCACTTGGCCATGCCGGGCCCCGAAGATTCGAGTAACATAAAGCCTAAATAACAATGTAGTTGCAAACACAATGTACGACTCGTACGTAACAAAAATTTGTCACAACGAACTCTTTTAAAACAATCAATTTTCCATACTGCTGTCATGAAAACTAAACGATCATTAGATATTAAGTCACAAAATAAACTACATAATACTATTTACACTGAACACTCTTGTATATCTAATAGACACCTATCAGCCAAACGTGTAATGTCAACCGATAATCATATCAACATTGACGTCTATCAGCCAAACGTGTAATGTATTTTTACGAAGATTTAACAACAATTTACCTTACAGAAAAATAATACATTATAAAACATATAGATAGAAATAATTCCTAAGATGATAATAATATGACATTTGTCCTTACGGCATCTTTAATCTTCTAACTACATATGGGTCCATATGTCATTAAAAGATAAAGGAAGCAACCATAAATACAAATATATACTTTTCTTCGGAGCAAGCCACTGCTGTTAGGCTTTCAAAATATTATGCTCAATGGAAGTTATACAGATACAAGTATTCCTAGAGCCCAAAAAGACTAAAAGTTCAAGAAATATTTAAGCACTCTTATTTTTATAGGCTGATTTGGAATACTATGTTTGCTCCAGGTGGTTTTGCACCTATAAGCTTTCCTAAAAAGTATAATACTGTTACGACAGCGGAAGACACGTGACGCTGGTAACACGTAATGAGTATCTAGAAGGATCTGGGAACATCATGAACAATCCAGTATTTGCTAGACGCCCTCTATTCCTGTATATAAGCGCGCCAGGTAAAGCAAGACAATTAATCGGAACTGGATAATTGCAGACAGGCAGAGGTAGAGACGGACAATTGAGTCAAGTGCGGTAGTGACCGTAAGTAAAGTGCGTAATTCGTTGTGAATTATAGCATGTATTTAAGTTAAAGTGACTGTGGAAATTAAGTGTATTGCAAGTTGTATTGAGAAAGAATAAACAAGTTTTATTTAAGAAAGGACTTGTATGCTAAAGTTTCATCAGAAAGAAATTATACGGGAAATTAACAAACAACCAGAGACATAACAAATTGGTGTCAGAGAGTGGGACAGAAAAGAAAAAATGGAAACGAGAAGTGGTAAATCAAACTGCAGCTTAGCAGATTTGATGGCAGCAATACAAGAACAGCAAAAGAAACAAGAAGAACAAGAAAAGAAACAAAAAGATCGAGAAAAGAAACAAGAAGAGAGATTACAGCAGTTGTTGGAGGAAAAAGAAAAGAAACAAGAAGAGAGACTACAGCAGTGATTTGAGGAGAAAGAAAATAAACAAGAAGAAAGTCTCCAACAGTTGAGAGAAAGCCAGAGTACAGAAATGGAAAAACATTAGTAAATTTCAAAGCAAATTAAATATTGTTGCGACAGCGGAGGTCACGTGACTAGTATCAAGCCACGTCCTTCTCGAACGTTCACGTCCCTTCCTTAATTGTCGAGAACCTACTAGATAAGTCGTAGTCTTGTATATATAAACCGGTAAGAACTGAATGTGAGGTAATGAGTAATTGAATGTATGTGGACAGAATATTGTTGAGCACGTGAGACATTCGTTGTGAATTATAGCGTTTGTTATCAAGCGACTGTTGAAATTAAGTGTATTGCAAAGTTGTATTCGGAAAGAATAAACCAGTTTTATTTAAGAAAGGGCTTATATCGTTAGAGTTTCTTCGGAAATAATTTTTACGGAAAATTAACTAACGAACGGCGACGTAACAAATTGGTGTCAGAGAGTGGGACAGCAAAAAAAAGAAGAAGATGAAAACGAGAGGCGGAAAATCAAACAACAGCTTAGCAGGTTTGATGGCAGCAGTATAAGAACAGTAAAAGAAACAAGAAGAACGAGAATATAAACAAGGAGAGAGATTACAGCAGTGGTTGGAGGTAAAATAAAAGAAACAAGAAGAACGAGAAAATAAACAAGAAGAGAGATTACAGCAGTTGTTGGAGGAAAAATAAAAGAAACAAGAAGAGAGAGAACAGCAGTTGCAAGAAAACCTGCAACAATGGCAGCTCGAACAGCAAAATAAACAAGAGAAATTACAGCAGTTGTTGGAGGAAAAAGAAAAGAAACAAGAAGAGAGATTACAGCAGTGGCAACTAGAACAAGAAAGGAAACAGGAAGAAAGTATCCAACAGTTGCAGGAAAGTCAGCAGCAACTACAGGAAAGTCAACAACAGTGACAAGAAGTACAAATGGAAATTATTAGTAAATTTAAAAGCGAATTGGATACGTTAAAGGACGATTTATTGTCTTTGACACAAGTAGGATACATTTACCATCGACTTAACCAGCCCCAGACAATGACAAGCCCCTTCCAGACCCTGCAGCTAAACCCTAATGCAGACATATTCAGTCCCGTTAGAAGTCACATCCCAGATATGAATGTCAGTACTAGGAGTGATCCAGTGTGAAGGAAGCCACAGGAATACGATGGGAAAGCACTGTGGGAAGCATATAGAGCACAATTTGAGCTACTGGCAGAGATGAATGGATGGACAGAGGAACAGAAAGCTTTATATCTGGCAACGAGCTTGAAAGGACAATCACTGGAAATACTTGGACAGTTGTCAGCAGACGACAGGCATAACTATAGAACACTGGTAGCGGCTCTAGAACTCAGGTACGGAACACAAAATCAGTCGGAAGTCTACAGGTCTAGGTTTAGGATGAGAGTCCATGCTAAAGGTGAGAGCCTGCAAGAGCTGGCACAGGACTTGGAAAGCATGGCACACAAGGCCTACCCAACTGCACCACCCAATCTCCTCAAGTTGTTGCTGAGAGATCAGTTTATAGATGCATTGGACAGCCCACAACTAAAAATATAAGTGAAGCAAGCACACCCCTCTACCATGCAGGATGCAATGGCCAGAGCTCTCGAATTTGAATCCTACGTTAAGTCCAGCACAGAGGTACCAAGGTTGGTACAGTCATCTGGATTCAAGGCCAGAAAAGGTCAGCTTTCAGAGAAGTTTGAGGGACTTTGCTGGCACTGTAACAAACATGGTCACAAGAGAGCTCAATGCTGGAAACTTCAACACAGGGGAGATGATACAGCATGAAAGGCTGCTACCCAGCAGAGCTGTTGGAACTGTGGGGAGCAAGGACATCTGAGGAGCCAGTGTAAGAAAAATACCACCAATAAGTCAGCTTCGGGAAACCAGTAGTGGTTGGTGCTGAGGGACACCCACCAAACTCCATCGTGAATGTCCCAACAGCTACGTGTAAAATGGCAAGCACACATAGTATCTACGTGACAGGGAAGCTGGATGACCAAAGGTGCAACTTTGTAATAGATTCTGCATCTCAGCAAGCCCTTGTGAACATCAAAGTGTTAGATCATGAAGGAGTACCAGAAGCTGTACAGAAGCTCCGTGGTGTGACAAGACATTATGCAAGGTTGTGGGGACCAGTGTGGGTAACTATCAAGCTCATGGGCACGAAGAACAGACAGAAAGTATACTTCACTGACATTGAAGACCAATGCATATTAGGATTGGACTATCTACTACCGAGGAAGTGTGTAAATAACTTAGATAAAATGACGATTGTAAACAACAAAAGTCAGATTCCAGTAAGTGTTGCTACATCCATTGATCTACATGTAACAGCACTTAAATCAACTACAATACCCCCTATGTCAGAAAAGATAATTTGGGGTAGGATAAAAGAACATCCCTATGGAAGCCTGATGCTTATAGAAGCAGTGGAAGACCCATCCAGGCCAGTGGATTTGAAGATTGGAAGGTCACTTGTGGCAGGCTATCAAGTAGTACCTATAACAGTGGCCAATTTCTCTAAATGTGAGCAGACACTTAAGGAAGGGGCATTGTTGGGTGTATGCCAGGAGGTAGAGCCAATCAATGTTAAAGCAAGGAATGCAACTGTAATGAAAGGACATACACTTCCAGAATATTTGACTGACCTCTATATGAAGAGCATAGTTCATTTGGCATTATCACAGGCTCTTCAGGTAAAAGAACTTTTGGCAAATTATGCTGACGTCTGTTCAGAAGGAGATCATGACCTTGG
>NW_013667653.1:204911-208140 GCF_000517525.1 Limulus polyphemus
ATACGAAATGCATTCAGATCAAGGCCGTAATTTCGAATCAGCTGTGTTCCATGAATGCTGCAAGTTGTTTGGCATACGAAAGACCAGAACAACGCCACTTCACCCACAGTCGGATGGGATGGTAGAAAAGTACAACTGGACACTTGGACAGGAATTGGCAAAGTTTTGTAATAGCCGTCAAGATGACTGGGATGTCTTACTCCCTCCACTGTTGATGGCCTATAGAAAAGCAGAGCATGAAGCCACTGGAAACACTCCAGCAAAGTTGATGTTTGGTCGGAACTTCAGTTGCCAGTGGATCTGATAACAGGACGCCCAACTTACGAAGAGTTGCCTGAAAATTTGTCAGAGTTCGTGAAAGTGTTATCAGAAAGGATGGATGATATTAACCATCAAGTGCATTGATACTTGAAAACGTCTGCTGATTCCATGAAGCTATGTTATGATAAGAGATTTATTGAAGTCAGCTTTGTACCCGGAAACAAGGTATGGTTGTATAATCCCAGGAATACCAAAGGGAAGTCTCTTAAGTTGTCATCTCTATGGGAAGGCCCATATGACATAGTGGATCGTCTTTCAGACGTGACTTTCCCAATAAAATGTGATCAGCGAGGTAAGCCAAAGGTGCTGCATGCCAACAGGCTTTGGCGTTATCTTGGTCCAGGACATTTCAGTTGGAACGAAGTGAACAATGAAACAAATGACGCTGTTGAAGACGTGTCACCAGAAAAAGCCACTGTCGAAGAAGAAATTCTACCCGGTTTTGAGAAGGGAAACAGTGAAGCCCTTCATGAAGTTACTACTACTGATGTGATTATTACCGATAATAGGACGATTCCTGATGGAGCAGATGAACCTCACATGAAGCAGAAGCCAACGAGACAGAGACCAGTATGGAAGAAGATACGTCCTGTAAAATTAAGAGACTATGTTGAATTTTAATTTTGTGTTTGTAAATTCTGTACATTTAATTAAGTTATTGTTAATTATTTGTTGGTTTAATTTAAGTGACTATTGTTCGCGACGAACAACACTAAGGAAGGGGCAGGATTACGACAGTGGAAGTCACGTGACGCTCGCAACTCGTAATGAGTATCTAGAAGGATTGGAGAACATCACGAATAATCCAGTATTTGCTAGACACCCTATATTCCTGTATATAAGCGCGCCAGATAAAGCTAGACAATTAATCGGAACTGGATAATTGCAAACAGGCAGAGACAGAGACGGACAGTTGAGTCAAGTGCGGTAGTGACCTTAAGTAAAGTGTGAATCGTTGTGAATTATAGCGTGTGTTTAAGTTAAAGTGACTGTGGAAATTAAGTGTATTGCAAGTTGTATTGAGAAAGAATAAACTAATTTTATTTAAGAAAGGACTTGTATGCTAAAGTTTCATTAGAAAGAAATTATACGGGAAATTAACAAACGACCGGAGACATAACAATACAAAGTGCACTTGAGAAAATAAAAAAATAATACTAAAAACTAGATGTTCAGCCTCAATATCCGTTGTACAGAATAAATGTTTCACATAACATCACCAGTTAACATTATAGTATTAATTTTATTATCATTATTAATATAACTTACCAACTGCAACAGCTGGTTGAGCATCTGAAAGATAAAAACAATTTCATTTCAGAGCATTTTGAAATTAAAAATTTCAAGAATATAGAATGAAATAGATAAATAAAGGAATGTAATAGTTTATGTTAAAAGCAATAAATATTGATTGTCTACCAACAGTGGTTTAAGAACCCAAGTTCTGTTGATGTTTCCTTACAGTTAATAAGACGAAAAAACAATTTCACAGTTTTCTAAATTCTCTTCGATTTTGATGTTTCCTAAAGTTGTTTACGTTTATGAGAAGATAACTATGACGTATTTGCATCATTTGCTTCTCGTGTGAAGGATCTTAACCGCCGTCGCTCGCCTGAATGCATGAAATTCGATGATACTGAACATTTATATTGCGGATTATTGTAATCAAGTAGTTTTGAATGTTGTACGAGGACTTCATACAGGCCTGACGTCAAGTTATACATTGTAATATAGTGGCTTTGAATGTTGTACGAGGACTTTTTATAGGCCTGACGTCAAGTTATACATTGTAATATAGTGGCTTTGAATGTTATATGAGGACTTCATACAGGTCTGACGTCAAGTTATACATTGTAATAGAGTGGCTTTGAATGTTGTACGAGGACTTTTTATAGGCCTAAAGTCAAGTTATACATTGTAATAGAGTGGCTTTCAATGTTATATGAGGACTTCATACAGGTCTGACGTCAAGTTATACATTGTAATAGAGTGGCTTTGAATGTTGTACGAGGACTTTTTATAGGCCTAAAGTCAAGTTATACATTGTAATAGAGTGGCTTTCAATGTTATATGAGGAGTTTTTATAGGCCTAAAGTCAAGTTATACATTGTGATTGAGTGGCTTTGAATGTTATATGAGGACTTCTTACAGGCCTGAAGTCAAGTTATACATTGTAATAGAATGGTTTGGATTTTTACACGAGGACTTCTTACAGGCCTGAAGTCAAGTCATATTCTTTTAAGGATCACAGATAATACTGCTAGAAAACACTGATTAAATAAATGGTATATAGCGCTAAAGCTTGATATCTATTAGGGTAGCAAGGGAAATAACACTTGATTAAACCAAAATCTGTTAACCATAACTACTTAATTACTAATATTGAAGTGTTCAAAATATAGTTTTATTTTAGGGCCTTATATCGCTTTCTCTTCTAATCTAACACATTATTAAATAATTCCGAAATTGGATTTTCTTATGATTTGCATCTATTTAAAAACTACATATTGTTACGACAACGGAAGTCACGTGACGCTGCTAGCGCGTTTGGCGCTAGTAGCGTACGTGAAATTTCTTGAATGATTATGAATTTCCTAGTGCCTTCGAAACACCCTCTTTTTTTAGTATATAAGCCTGGCGAGAAAAGCCAGTGGATAGGAAATGTATGGTTAAAACGAACAGTAGTCACAGTAAGTTATCGAGATTGTGAATCGCTGTGATTTATAGCGTGTATTATAAAAGTCGTTAAGTTTAAAGCAACGGACGAGGAACGTATTGACTGTGAAAATTCTGTGTACTACAAAGTTCGTATCAAGAAAGAATAAACGGAAAGAATTTATACCGGAAATTAACAAACAAGCAGATACGTAACAATATATATATTGTTACGTCTCCGTTTGTTAATTGA
>NW_013667653.1:209121-220353 GCF_000517525.1 Limulus polyphemus
AACCTCTGGGCCATAGTCGAACGGCAAGTCAAGAAACAAACAAACAACAAAAAAAAACCAACTTCGAAGAGCGATCTACTCTAAGTTTTGAAGCAAGAGTGGGCGAAAATCCCACAATCTCAAATTGACGAGATGATTCTCACGATGTCCCAAAGGATCAACGAACTCCACGAAGTGAAAGGAAGATCTACTAGATATTAATAAAATTATAAATATATCAATTCATGTGAATATGACTGAAAATTTTCATTTTTTTTTTCTGAAAAGGTGGCGTCTATTTACTTGTGACCACGCTGTGTACTTTTATACAGTATGTTTGACGATATTTGTTCCTTACCGAGAATGGCACGGACAGTCAAGTGGTCAAGGCGCCTAGTGCTAAGCCTACTTTTACGGTCAGCGAACTGTATCTATCCACTTCTGGTTTCATGTAAAATGTTGTTTGCGAATTTAGAAAGGGAGATTGCACAGTACTTCGAACGTGAAGTTCTGTATCCAACTACACAGCAATTCCTCTTGCTTCGATTCTTCTTCTTGACTATTGCATCATTTAACTATACATTATTATCCATCACTGGTTTTGCTGGACCACTTTTATTTGCATCCAGAAATATCTGTCCGTTTTCAGGATTATCAATATTAAGAAATGTAATACAATGCTATTTTTCATTAACTTTGTTCCAAAACTGTTAAAATCTACTTGAGTATATTAAATACACAAGGACAGACACACACATCACACTGAAAGCACAATCTCTGGTTCTAGTGCTCTTAGCTTATCTGTCCTCTGATAGAACAGCGGAAAGTTTACGCAATTACACTGCTAAAAGCCGGGGTTCGATTCTCCGCTGTGGACATAGCAGATAGCCCAAAGTGGCTTTGTTCTAAAACAGTAAACACACACACACACACACACACACAAACAGCTTAACTTACCATATACTTATTTCCATGTTTTGTTCGAAGCATACGAGTTACTTCTTTTAAGTTACTCCTGTACGTAGCATCTGTTCCGGACTCAGGAAAAGTCAGGACTGTTGGGAAGTCATAAGAAAATTAAAACTAACTATGTGCTTGAACGAACTCAAGTATAACAATAAATCGTACAAGTAAAGACTATATATGCTCTTGAGAAATTCAGCTTTGATTATTTGTAGCTTAAGTTTATAAAGTTCTCGTCTTCATGGCTAAAGCACATCCACATTAAAATGAAACGCGCCGAATAAATATAAGAAATAAAAATTATGGTTGCTAAGTTTCTGACCCGTGCATATTATATGCGAAATTAAACTATTACAAATCAATTATTCTACTACGGATCTCTCAGTGGGCCAGTGATAAGTTAGATTTACATCGCTAAAGTCCGGAATTCGATTCCTCGCGGCGGACTGAGCCAGATAGCCTATTATATAGCTTTGAGCTAAAATTTACTTCTGTGCCCTCCCACCCCAAATGGGGAGCGATAACTTTATGGACTTACATCGCTAAAATCCGGGGTTCGATTCATTACTATAGACATGACACAGTTAGCCCATTATGTAGTTTTTGCGCTAAAAAAATTGTTTGTTTGTAGTTAAGCACAAAGCTACACAATGGCTATCTGTGCTGTGCCTACCACGGGTAACAGTATTTAGCTTTATAAGCCTTTAGACATTTTGCTATAATAATTTAATAAATGCTAATAACAAATATTAATTGAAAACAAGGAAAAACAACTTGAAATTATTAGGTTGGACATGGTGCATTGGTTATCGTACCGAGCTGTGAAACAGAACTTCAATCATTGATATGCCACAGGTAAAGATGTTATAGCTGTGCTAGACTGTCCCGCTTTTCGATTAATTAAAAGGAATTATATAGAGGGTAGGTGTTGATGAGCGATTTAGGCATTAGTATGCCCGAACCTCGGAATCTCTGTTTCTAGCTGTTTAGCCCATGTGTCGCATAAGGTGCTGTTCAGGTTGAAAATGCCAAATTAAGTTTTTGAACCACGGTTGATATTATACGCACGTCAATCTGTTTTGTCACTTTCTTTCACACGAATCGGTATGTCCCAGTAGTCAGTGTACCACGACAATGAATTCGAGGGTCCGCGAAAACGCGTTCTTCATTTGGGGGGCGTGGGTGCGCTATAAGAGTGATGGTCAATTCCTGCTATTCGAACAGATGAGCGTAGCCCAAGATTTGGCTGTAGTCGCTTTTTTTGATCAGTTGCCTTCACTCTAGTCTACAGGTTGAAAATGAAAAATGGCTATGCGCAGATAACCATTTTAAGTAACTTCGCGCGAAAATTCTGAAAACAACAACAACAAATCCATCTTTACAAACAGGACACAGGCTAAATTATCTTTAACGTTTTTCTTGTTATTATTTTATTTTAATGGTGTTGAAAATTACAGCCGTATCTACAAAATGGCATGTGTGGTAAAATCAATCTTCCTTCTTTCCGGAATCTGTCTTAATGAATCAACTTTCGAACATCTATTTCTGACAGCAATCGCTAAAACATACGTTGGTTTAGATAGGCGTGTAGTGAGTTTCATATTTTCCTCTTATTAAAGCTGTGAAATGACAGAAACAGTTCTTCAATTTATGTTGTTTTTCCAGTACCAGTAGTTTTAAGAAGAGAATTTCTCATCTTTCATTATACTTACCGATAATACGTTCTGTAATGTATGTTATGTCCATCATAAAACTGGGTGGTCTTTCCGTTTCCCTGGCAGAAAAAATTATAAAATTATATGTATGGCTAACCTGCTATTTATTCGTTAATCTGTAGACATTACATAAATTCCACAATTCAAAATATCTGTTAACTTCCATGTATATAAAGTACATCAACAAAATATATTATTCAAACCCCTATATTATTTTAGAAGAACTAATAGTTTAAACGTATCCAGCACCACAAATTATATCGACTATTCCAAAACGTGTTTCTGGGAGATATTATAGTTTTATAAATCTTTATAGTAAAACAAATGATTTTTTTTTATCTTTAAATACAGCCTTTTAATAGTATATATGATTGGTGTGTGTATATATATATAATTTGTTTTCCATAAAATGATTTGTTTATATGGTTATAGTAATTTATAGGACTTTTTCAACTTTCCCTTTTCGGTATCAAAACCTGAATTATCACTTAGTTTATTCACTGTTATAAAATGCTCCTGTTTAATTCAAGCAAAAATATTTATTGTCACAAATTTGTCTAATTAATCAATTTGGGATAGAATTAAAACTTCTCTCCGAAGCCCGCATTGTTGAACTTACTGTTACGTCTCCGTTTGTTAAATAATTTTCCGTAACTTCGTTCCGACGAAACTTTAGCGACTCAAGTCCTTACTTAATAAAACTGGTTTATTCTTTCCGAATATAACTTTACGATACACTTAATTTCAACAATCGCGCTAAAACAAACGCTATAACAACGAACGTGCTCAATAATACTCTCTGACTGCAGATCAATTACTCACTGTCTACACACACATTATTGTCCCGTCACGTTGTCACCCTCTTTTATATACCAGACCACACTATATCTAGTAAATGCTAGAGCATTCGCCGAGGTACAGGATAGTTCTAGAAATGTGGCGTGACACTAGTCATGTGACTTCGCTGACGCAACAATATATATGTATATACTTTAATATGTATTCTAGATAGAATATTTTAAGTAACATTTTTATAACTATCTTTTGTGAAGTCTGCTTCCAAGCATTATTCTTCAGAATAATTATTGTTAGCACAGAAGCACATTCGAAGGAATTCTCTACGGTGTACACAACCTGTACTTAAAAACCAAATAAAACTTTTGTCTTTATGAACTCGAATAGCACCACAACCGCTAATTACATTGAGAGGTATTTGTCGTGTCATAAGTACAATCAGAAATTAGGCGAAATTATCTGTACGGAAATATCCCACGACAATCAGACCTTGTTATCACACTCTAGTGAGTACAAATATATCGAGTCGATTTTTAATCTTAAGAATAGAGCTAATTGTTAAGTAACGCTGTCAGTTTCAATGACATAAATTACTGAGTTAAGCCTTTTATTATGAATTTGGTCGTTAAATTTAGTCTTAACAAAGTGTAGGCGTGCTGTTGTAATCATGACCCTTCTAGGCGTGTCTTTAGGTTTTCTCTACGACGGTATTGTTAATAATGACAAGGGTGGAAAGCTTTTGGCGTGGCATATCACCAGCTTTTTACGTACTTTCTCATTTAGCTGAAAGTCAGAAATCTCGTTATCAGAACGTTGTTGAGGGAGAGAATATTCTTATACTGTTACTTTAATTAACTTTTGAAGAAATCTAACAAACATTTTGATTATCCTAATATGTTTTTCCAGTTTATGAGATACAAAATAAATTGATGATTAGTTCATTACAGAAAATATGGATGAAGAAGAGAGAAATAAGTAATATTTTTTCGGTTTATGTGGCTGATAAGGTTGTATATAAGATATATTTTATCTACTTGCTATCGCCGACATTTTGCTGTGGGCCGGGCATGGCTACCGATCGAACGGTCCAAGTTCTGAGACGTGACGTCGCTGAAAGAGTTTCGCATTTTCAGCTGTATGCGCGTTATAAAAGTGGCAGTCAGTTCTGTTGACGAACCCCCACCCCTCCCCTTGCGAAGGTGGGTTCTGTTGACTAAATGATATACCTATAACCCAAGAGGACTCTGACCTCGCCATTTAGCCCACGTGCACGAACGAAAAGGTTGAAAATTCCAGTCCCATTCCAAATTTAGCGGCATAGCGGCTCATAAAATAGCTCTGAATTTTTTTCAAGTACAAACTTTTAGCTCATATCTCCGTCATCATTTGACCGATTCGAGATCTAATTACAGTTTTGGACTCAGAAGGACAAACTCTTTCGATTGATGTATTTCACCACGCCCAAGGTCTCGTAGAATAATTTACACTAATTCTGCCTAAAAGAATTTCAATTTGAGGGTAGGTTGACATAGATATAGATGTTTAAATTTCCCACGCCAACGCTATCGCAAAAATACATTATTTTACTAGCTTTAAAGCCTTCAAGCGGTTAAAAATATATAAAAAATTTAGTTTTACGTTAACTTATTCCGAGAAAAGGTTACATAGTTTCAAAACATTATATATTAATAGGTTCTTGATATCTCTGAAATTACTGAATAAATCTAAATTATCTATAGCATGTGAATATTCCGCACACACTTGATATACAAAGGTACACTATTTTTCTTGGTCTTAATTACAAGAATAATTGCACGTGAATACAACAATGTAAAATATTTTTGTAGTCAAAGAGTCCATATTGTTTCCGAGCAGAAATGAAATGTTGAAAACGAGAAATAAATGGGATGTATACGTTTCTTTTTCTTATTCTATGACAAGTTAGTACTCGAAACGGACACGTTCGAGAAAGATTAATGACGATGCGCTACTTGTCGTTACTGACGATATTTCTTTTTTGTGAATCTCTTGTTAGTAAAAGTCTGCTCAGTAACAAGAATCACTTTAATATACTGTTGCTTTTATCGACTTCTATTTTTCTTTTGGTTTTGGAAAAAAACCATAGTCTATTGAGAGGACACGTCACGAAGAACATGGAAACGAAAACTATTTCTTAACGGTACACAGAAACTGTAGTTACATAACGAATGTTAAGTCAAGAAGCAAACACTGGGAACAGAGCTTCGTCTCCCAAATGTGATACAGAAATCAATGTTACTTTCCTCATAGATTTTATTAATAAAATCAATGGTTAATAAAAACTTCATTGAGAAAACTTGAGGGAAATGAGATCAGAATGAAGGATCAACAAAAAAAAGTAAAGTTTGTAACGATGTTCAATTCACAAAGTTTACACTTCACGTGGACCGAAACAAAGGATATCAGAGAATCGGAAAATAAAAAATATTAACTAAATTTTGGACATCCAAAAATAAAATAAAAAGAGATCTGAGTTTATTCTTATACTTTAAATACAAATATAACTGTCTTTTGGGATTGTGTTTAAACTACAATGTTTTTCCCTTTATTTTTAATATTTGCATTGCGAACCCACAGTTTTAGTATATAAATTTTACGAATACTTCAAAATGATAATTACATCGAATATTAAACTCAGCCTTTTCAAGTAATTTTCAAACTTATACAGGATATAAAGAGCTCAGTTGACTTTTGTTTGTGTGAGTCCTAGTTTAACTGAATATTCGAACTTTTAGTCATATATATTTTTCTGTAAGATGATAAATCTCTCTAATTCTATCCAGACATGATCTTCTCAAGTTACTAACTGGACTACAACATTTCTTTATATATAAAAATTTCTAGACTGAAATATACTGTATGTTGTGTATTATTATTATGCAATACAGAACCGTACGTAATTTTAAAACATTTTATAATTAATATTATTATTATTATTACGTAACAAAACAATATTTAACGAAGATTAAAATAGAAGAACACAAATGAAAAGTATTTAAATAACAAAAAGATCGTCCAAATGCTTACCTAAACGCTGAGCGTTTGCTGGAGTTCGTACAGCGCCACCTATAGATGGAAAACATGCAGCGCAGTTAAACACATATCATGCAAGATCATGCAACACATCAAATTAACAACTTATTTACAAAACCATGCTTTTAACCTATACTCGGCTGTTGTTGTGCATGGTCAAAAATAATGGGTTTGTATTTAACCTAACATGATTATTGGTTAGTTTATTTAACGAAGCTCTGACTACTCATCAAACACTGTTAATAATTTTAATTCACACCTCTTATGTTTGTGCTTTATGCATACAATTATTGCATAGACATTTTGTGTTCCTTTAAGGAAGCATAACTCTATAACGTGTTACTCCTCACAAATGTTTCTCATGCTCAATATACCATGTTTTCAACTGTTTGTCATGTTCAATATACCATGTTTTCAACTGTTTGTCATGTTCAATATACCATGTTTTCAACTGTTTGTCATGTTCAATATAGTATGTTTCAACTGTTTCTCATGTTCAATATAGTATGTTTCAACTGTTTCTCATGTTCAATATAGTATGTTTCTACTGTTTCTCATGTTCAGTATACCATGTTTTTAACTGTTTGTCATGTTCAATATACCATGTTTTCAACTGTTTGTCATGTTCAATATACCATGTTTTCAACTGTTTGTCATGTTCAATATACTATGTTTTCAACTGTTTGTCATGTTCAATATACTATGTTTTCAACTGTTTGTCATGTTCACTATAGTATGTTTTCCACTGTTTGTCATGCTCAATATAGTATGTTTTCAACTATTTCTCATGTTCAGTATACCATGTTTTTAACTGTTTGTCATGTTCAATATACCATGTTTTCAACTGTTTGTCATGTTCAATATATTATGTTTTCAACTGTTTGTCATGTTCAATATACCATGTTTTCAACTGTTTCTCATGTTCAATATACTATGTTTGAACTGTTTCTCATGCTCAATATAGTATGTTTTCAACTGTTTCTCATGTTCAGTATACTATGTTTTCAATTGTTTCTCATGTTCAGTATACTATGTTTTCAAATGTTTCTCATGCTCAATATACCATGTTTTCAACTGTTTCTCATGTTCAATATACTATGTTTTGAACTGTTTCTCATGTTCAATATACTATGTTTTGAACTGTTTCTCATGCTCAATATACCATGTTTTCAACTGTTTCTCATGTTCAATGGACATCATTTTCAACTGTAAATAAACTTAGCTCAAAACTAATGTACTCAGGACGTATAACGAGCTTAATTAGTTTGTAGAAAAAAAATCACTTTTTAAATTGGTTAATCGAATTAACTACCGTCAAGTTTATTAATAGACTAATAATTTCAAATAATTAGCTTAAAAACTGTTTTATGATGATGACGTAGGTAGAGTGAAAATTGACCTGAGTTCCAAGCACAGAGGATCAGCCTTACGTATTTTCAATATGGTATTGAATCATAAATACAAAATATATATGTAGTTAATATATATGCAGTTAATATGTATGCAAAATATATATGTAGTTAATATATATGGAGTTAATATGTATGCAAAATATATATGTAGGTTAATATATATGCAGTTAATATATATATGCAAAATATATGTAGTTAATATATATGCAAAGTATATATGCAGTTAATATATATATGCAAAATATATATGTAATTATTTGTTTACATTTTATTTCTTATTTTTCCCTTATTTCATGACCGAAAACGTTTTACTGTTAAAGTATCTTTATTTTACTGTTAAAGTATCTTTAGTCTCTTTTATTGTATTCTATACAACTTTTTAACGATGATCATTTTTGAGTGAAAGATTCTTATTACCGCTGTACTTTATATTCTACACCTCGTTTTACGAAATTCCAATTTGCATTTCTTTCCTTGAGCTGAAACTAATTCAAGAACGTTCCACTGTGTGTTAATTTTCTGTGTATTCTAAATCATATTTTACCGCTCTATTCAACAGTTAGATTTAAGATGTTAAGATCTTACTATTTTTGTTTTCTTCTTTGATGATAACGAACTTTGTCAGATCATGTGTACATGAAAACATGAAATGGGTAATTCTAATGTTTTAATACTTTCTAACGAAATTTATAATCTCTTCTGGGCTTCTCGAAAGTAATTTGTATAGTTCTCTACCAGGCCCACTTTTATATGTTTTACTGAATAATTCTGGTCACCTTCTATTAATTCTGGGATTGTTTCATACGAATCTATATCACAATGATATGATTGGTTAACAGTTGTTTGATGTGATTACGTCACCCTTTACAGAAACGAAACGTCATCACAATAAAATATATTTTTTTAATTTACCTATTTGAAACTTTATTTTAAAGGCATTGATAAGGTTAATATGAAAGGTTAACTGGACAGAACTCTGTTAAAACTCGTGGTTTTACTCTTCACAACAACCTTAGAAAATACGGGTTATTATTATTTTTAACGTTTTCTATCAGTTTTGCTCCCAACAATTAATAAAAGTATAGGTATCTTGAAAACATATCCCTATTATGATTCAGCAGTGATAAAATTTTTTATTTACTTATTAAATTATGATTTATTTACTGTTGAAACAATGTGGCACAATATACTTTCCACTTCACTTCGGTTAATTGAAGCTAAACGCTCTTTTTACTGACAACATTCAAACATTAGATATTGCTAATAGTCATGAGTGTAAAATTTGAAATTACTGTAATAGTTTACTTTGCTTCTTCATGAAACTGTTAAATGACAGAATCCATAAATTCAATCATTATTTGTAAAGCATGCATGCCACTTAACGGATTTCACTCTTTATATAGAAGTCTTTGTTAACGGTTGAACATAAAAAGAAGGGAAAAAATAAATACAAAGGCTCTTGCTCTAATTATCCTTGCAAAGCTGCAAGTCAAGTAACCCACTGATTTTTGACTACGTTCCTCTTAAAGAAGGAGAAAATATTATTTACTTTGGATGTTCAATTATTCTAAGTATCTCTAACTTTTATGACGTTCGTGTATGCCTTAATTATCTGGAAATTATATAAGTTCCAATGTACACTTGAAAAGTTTAAAAGGTTCTAGAAATGGTAGTAGTTTAAGGTTTATCCTATCACTCTGTTTTCACATACGTTACAAAATACGGTGTGGTTTATGAAAGAATGTTCTTTTCTCAACGTTTATGAAGGTTTAAGTGGATAGAAGATTTGTCTTCGTATAATTAGAAATATGCCATAAAAATATTTTGAATTAGGAAAAAATCAACAACAGCTGAATAGGCGCAAAACTGGACTAACTAGTGCTAGTAAACAGAAGTAAAATGATAACGATCTTGAAACGAAAAGCTGTCAAGTTTTGACAAAAATAGATAAAAAACTAAGAAAAGACTGTTTCACTGATAGCTGAAGTAATCACTGCGAACTTGAAGAAAATCAAACCAGAAAAATAAATGAAGGAAAGTAAATGAGGTAATAGTCAAAACTAAGTTACAAGAAATAAATGAAGGAAAGTAAATGAGGTAATCAGTAAAAGTCAAACTAAGTTACAAAAAATAAATGAAGGAAAGTAAATGAGGTAATCAGTAAAACTCAAAACTAAGTTACAAAAAATAAATGAAGGAAAGTAAATGAGGTAATCAGTAAAACTCAAAACTAAGTTACAAAAAATAAATGAAGGAAAATGAATGACGTAATCAGCAAAACTCAAAACTAAATTGCAAAAGAAAAATAAATGAAGGAAAGTAAATGAGATAACCAGCAAAACTCAAAACTAAGTTACAAAAAATAAATGAAGGAAAATGAATGACGTAATCAGCAAAACTCAAAACTAAGTTACAAAAAAATGAAGGAAAGTAAATGACGTAATTAGTAAAACTCAAAACTAAATTACAAAAGAAAAATAAATGAAGGAAAGTAAATGACGTAATTAGTAAAACTCAAAACTAAGTTACAAAAAGTAAATGACGTAATCAGCAAAACTCAAAACTAAGTTACAAAAAATGGCATAATCAGTAAAACTCAAAACTAAATTACAAAAGAAAAAATAAATGAATAAATAATACCTAAGTATGAATGTACACATAGAATAAAGAGTTCAGAAACTCGGAGGCTATATTCATTCCTTCAGGTAGAGCCTAGTGTTAATTTAAACAATGTAGATTTCGGTGTGAGGATATTTGACGCACACCATGCTGTTTTAAAGTTTTCGGTGTGAGGATATTTGACTCACACCATGCTGTTTTAAAGTTTTAATACAACATTTCACAACTGGCTGTTTCATCAAACATGCCAAAACTTTAAACGAAAATACTTATAAACATTCTGGTTTAAGTTTTAGATATATACACACGTTTTTAAACTTTTATTTTAAAAGAAAGTTTCAGGTTATCTAGCTTTTCACCACGTTTAGTACCCGGATGTTTTAATCTCTCGTTTTTCTAAAATACAAATATATCAGCTCATTCTACGTATTAAAAACCTTACAGTGACCAGCTGAGAAACTATAGCTACCAGAGTCTAGGTTTGTTATATTTACAAGAAACTGTATTTTAGGTTATACATATGAAAATTGGCAATGAAAGAACTCCAAAATTGAAATTTTGTGTATAGCGAAAGGAATTGTCATTTTACTGAGAATATTGCACCTTCTTCACTCACTTTTTTTTTGCTCTGGATCATTTTAGATGTCATTTTACTGAGAATATTGCACCTTCTTCCC
>NW_013667653.1:221353-227948 GCF_000517525.1 Limulus polyphemus
GAATATTACTCCTTCTTCCTCCACCTTTTTTTTTACTCTGGATCATTTTAGATGTCATTTTACTGAAAATATTGCACCTTTGTCCCTCACCTTTTCTTTCTCTGGATCATTTTAGATGTCATTTTAATGAGAATATTGTATTTTCTTCCTCACCTTTTTTTTACTCTGGATCATTTTAGATGTCATTTTACTGAGAATATTACTCCTTCTTCCCCCACCTTTTTTTTTACTCTGGATCATTTTAGACAGTGTGAGAATTCCAAAATCAATACGTTTCATGGTTTGCTCTGACAAGTCTAACGGGACTATTAACGGAAGATGTGTAGCTCCTAAGTCATTAGAAGCTTTCCATCGTTTCAACTATCCTTTCTTATCTCTGTAGACAAAGCTTCTGCAGAATGTTCTATTAACATGGTGACCGTTTTATCCACACAAACAAATGGATTGGCACTTATGTGTAAATTTCGAGTAGTTTAACTGCGTGAAGCAGAAGGCAATTAAAAAGTTACAAATATAACAGAAAACGAACAAAGTCAGCGTAGTAACTTTTATCAATTTCAACGACATCTTAATTTGTGCGTTTTACGAATAGAATGAATTGTAGTATGACTAATCAACCACAGTTTCAACCACGCGAACTAAAAACATTAAAACATTTTCGAAAACGACAATTTGAGAAGTTTTTACTGAAGTGTGGGTAGGTATAATGTGATGTCCCACGATGATTCTTGTAACCAGGCCATTTGTTAGCGCTTAATGTTATCACATCACTAGGTCCCGGGATGAGTTTAGTCACTAGGTCGCTTGTTACAGCTTAATGTTATCATATGATTAGGTCCCGGATGAGTTTAGTGGATATCTGTTACAGTCTTAATGTTATCACATGACTAGATCCCGGGATGAGTTTAGTCACCAGGTCGCTTGTTACAGCTTAATGTTATCACATGACTAGGTCCCGGATGAGTTTAGTCACCATGACATCTGTTACAGTCTTAATGTTATCACATGACTAGGTTTCGGATTACTTGTAACTATCTTGAGTCAACCAAACCTTTCTGAAATGTTTTTGTAATGTCCTTGTACAATATACTAATTAAAACACCTTGAGGTGGAAAATATTTACTTATACTTATGTATGTTAAATTATCTAATTGACTCTTCATTAAAATAAAGCCACAGCTATGGCCGTGTTCAGTCAACATGTATATATATACCTCCATTAAATCCCATTTTTCATCAGACTTGATTAAAATATATTTAAGAAATGGAACTAGTATTTCATCACATACAACTTCTTGACAAGTAATTCTGAAACACCCGCTGACGTAAGGAGTGGACTTAATCAGCGCTAATGGCTTTCAAAATAGACACTGTTATCTTAGTTCAGCTAAATCTCTCCTCATTGTTATCAATCATCTTAATTTTTTCGGTAACTTGAAAAAATTTACAGCATTTCTGGCAACTATTAGAAGAACAAAAATCGTTCTTTATAAAGACGTGAGAAATAAAAAGAAGAATGTAACGTGAGTTCGTTGAACTAAAACGTGACCGCTATCGTTCATTACACGCTGATAAGAACGATAGATGGCGACAGTAACTATTCAGGTTGGTACAGTAGGATGTTCTAATACTCTTCTTGCATCGTTAACGCAAAGCTACACAGTAAGCTGTATGTCTACCGCGGGGAATCGAACCCCGGATTTTACCGTTTAGAGTGCGTCAGCATACCACTGCCCAACGAAAAATATAAACGTAAGTAAAAGTGTTATATATTTTATATTAGGGATCGTTTGACAATTTTAATTTGCAATAATTAAAAAGTATCCAGTAAATTGTGTTTTGTGGTTTAAAAAATTAAACTAAATATGAATAGATATAAAAATCAAATATTTTTCAGGCCAACTGTAGGGCTAATAAGACAATCGGTATAGCTAATTAAACTTGTTTATTCCATAAAACTGATTAATAATTACATCATATGTTAGGAGAATGAGATTGAAAAAGAGAAAAGTGAAAACAAGCTCTCTTTAAAATTATTTGATTTTCATATATATATGACGAATCGAATCCAATGCTTTATCGCCCCAGCATATATGTATATATGTGCTATGTATCACCTGTCTTGTTATCTGCTCTACATTATAACACGAACCGAAAAGATGTTTTTCAATAGTGTGACGAATCAGAAAACTCTGGCATAGTCTATGTCATTCATCTGAAGACAATCCATGGCCTTATCAACTGAAAAGTGGTAAATGGATAAAAACGCTGGCCAACTGTTGTTTAGATGGATGGGTTAGTCGTTTAGTTTAGGGCGACCAGTTGAGAAAGCGAGTGGTTAAATGGAATTGTTGATAAATATATGGTTATATGGGTGTGTTTGAGAGATCAAACGACTAACTAAAAGGGCGACTGGTTAAATGAAATAGTTAACAGTTGAAGCTATGCGTCGGCAAACAACAACAAAAAAAAAGGTGGATAAGTTGATGGTTAATAAATGGGTGGTTAACTAGGCCACTTATATTTTATGGGGGGAATAGTCACATAAAAAGAAGGCGAGTGGGTGGCTCTTGGGATGAACAGGCGCATATATTAAAGTAAACAGGTACATGGAATTACTAAGGAAGGAGTGGCTGAGAGGAATTATGGGTGCTTAAACAAATAGGTGAAACAGGAATTGATGTTTTAGTGGAGTCCCGGACAGATAGAATTGAGCAATGGGTTATGAGGGGGTTGGCATAAAGGACACTGGATGAAATATAAGGAGATGGACATAAAGGAATCTCTGTGAAATATGAGGGGATGTCCACAAAGGACACTGAGTGAATATGAGGGGATATGCATTAAGAACAATGAATGAAATATAAGGAAATGGACTTAAAGGAATCACTGTGAAATATGAGGGGATGGGCATAAAGGAATCTCTGTGAAATATGAGGGGATGGGCATAAAAGAATCTCTGTGAAATATGAGGGGATGGGCACAAAGGAATCACTGTGAAATATGAGGGGATGGGCATAAAGGAATCTCTGTGAAATATGAGGGATGGGCATAATAGAATCTCTGTGAAATATGAGGGGATGGGCATAAAAGACACTTAGTGAAATATGAGGGGATAGGCATAAAAGACACTTAGTGAAATATGAAGGGATAGGCAATAAAAGACACTGTAGTGATATATGAGGGATAGGCATTAAGAACAATGAATGAAATAGTAAGGAAATGGACTTAAAGGAATCACTGTGAAATATGAGGGGATGGGCATAAAGGAATCTCTGTAAAATATGAGGGGATGGGCATAAAGGAATCTCTGTGAAATATGAGGGGATGGGCATAAAAGACACTTAGTGAATATGAGGGGATAGGCATTAAGAACAATAAATGAAATATAAGGAAATGGACTTAAAGAAATCACTGTGAAATATGAGGGGATGGGCATAAAGGAATCTCTGTGAAATACGAGGAGATGGGCATAAAAGACACTGAGTGATATATGAGGGGATAGGCATTAACTTTTAACTAAATGCTTATAAATATTTACATTACATCTGTCAAACGATACTGCATGCATACAATGCCTTGCAAACGTATTCATCCCCTGCAATGTTTCCACATTTTTTTGCCGTCCGAGCTTGCTATCATGAAACTTTCTTAGGAAATTATATAATCAGAATCTACTCCAAATTTAGAAAGCTAAAAAACTATTATATTATGTAAGTACATTAGATTTTCACAGAAAATTATCATATTTTCATTTGCATAAGTATTCACCCCTTTGCTACGGCAACTCTAAATCAGTTCAGGTGCAAAAGATTAGTTTGAAAGATCACAAAATTAGTGTAATAGCCTTTGTCTGTGTGTAATCAAAGTGGATTAATTTGACTTTAGAGTAAATGCATCTGTTCAACCCACAACTCACATAGTGATACGACAAACCAAGCATTTAGACCCAGAAGCTTTCCAAACAAGTCAATGATACAGTGGCAGAGAAGCACAGATCAGGAGAACGTTACAAGAAAATACCAAAGTCGTTGATTATCTCTTTGAATACAGTGAAATTAATCATTAAGAAATGGAATGTGCTTCATAGCACCCAGATCAGGCCAGGCAAGAAAAAATCTGGCTAGGGGTGCCACTGTGAAGTCAATAGTGGCTTTGAAAGATTTGCAAAGTTCCATGTCTGAGATGGGAGTCGATGTTCATACATCCCGGTCCCTACACAAAGCTGGTCTGTATGGGCGAGTGGCAAGAAAAAAGCCATTACTGAAAAAGAACCATCTTACATCTCGTATGGAGTTTGCGACAAAGCATGTAAATGATACTGCAGACATGTGGCAGAAGATTTTGTGGTCAAACGAGACAACAATTGAGTTTTTTGGTATAAATTCAAAGCGTTACGTCTGTCACATGCCCAACACAACACATCACCCAGTCAACACCATCCCAACTGTCAAGCATGGTGGTGGTAACATCTTGTTATGGGGATTATTCTCATCAGCAGGGACTGGGAAGCTTGTCGGGATTAAGAGGAAGATGGATGGTGCAAAGTACAGGTGAATCGTAGAGGAAAACCTGCTTGAGTGAGCCAAGAATCTAAAACTGGGTCGAAAATTCACATTTCAGTAGGATAATGACCAGAAGCACAAGGCCAGAGACACACTTGAGTGGTTTCATAAGAAGAAAATGAATGTTCTGGAGTGGCTCAGTCAAAATCCTAACTTGAATCCAATGAAAAATGTATGGCGAGACTTGAAGATTGCGGTCCATATATGACCCCAACGAACTTGTCAGAATTGGGCAATTTTTTCAGGAAGAATTCGCAAAAATTACACCATCCCATTATACAAAGTTGGCAGAGACCTATACAAAAAGACTCACAAGTTCATGAAAAATACTGTTTACATTATTTGTATTTCATCAAAATGTGACATTATTGGTAGTGGGTGAATACATTTGCAAGGTGCTGTATGTGATGAGAAATCAAAATTCGTAAGTTTAATTTTTGAATAATTTTAAAGGATACTTTGAAGTAATAGATTAGAGGGAAAGCAGCTAATCAACACCACCCACACATGGGCTGCTCTTTACGAACGAATAATGGGATTGACCATCATGTTATACCCCCCCCCACCCACACACACACATCTGAAAGGCGTGCATGGTTGGTGGTGGTATTCGAACTTATAATCTCATCTTGATTTTTCCTAGCAGAGCAATTTCGTGTTTTGGGTTTATGAAAGATTTTGATTTGGTTTGAGTTTGGCTCAAAGCTGCACTAGGGCTATCTGCGCTAACCGTCCTTAATTTAGCAGTGTAAAACTAGAGGGAAGGTAGCTAGTCATCACCACCCACCGCCAGCTCTTGGGCTACTCTTTTATCAACGAATAATGGGATTGACCATCACATTATAACGCCCCCACGGCTGAAAGGGTGAGGATATTCAGCGTGACGGGAATTCGAGCTCGCGACCCGCAGATTGCGAGTCGAACGTCTTAACATATAATGATGATAATATGGATAGATTGTTTGTTATTTTTTGAATTTTGCGCAAAGCTGAAAGGGCGAGCATGTTTGGTGGGACGTGGATTCGAACCCGCGACCCTCAGATTGGGAGTCGAGCGCCCTAACCACCTGGCCATGTCGGGCCCATTTGAATGACAACAGCACACATGCAAAACAAGAAAACAAATAGAATAGTAATAAAACTATGGAAACATTAATTAATTATTCAACGATTACAATAAACAAGATAAAGAAATACATTTTCTACCAAAGCCTGTTTATAGCTAAGCACAAAGCTACGTAATGGGCTATCTCTGCTCTGCCCACCGCACGTATCGAAACCCGAGTTCTAGGATTATAAGTCCACAGACACATTGCTGAGCTACTAGGGAGCGTGCCAACGTTTCATCGCATGATAAGTAATTTTCTATGTTTTCCGAAAATCCATAAAAATTAACAAATCACTATCACGTGACATCAAAATAACGATAATTATCTACAGATTGAAAAGCCGTAGAAGTAAACCTATAGTTTCCGCAATAAACAAATCAACCCATCGTTTAAATGCATTGTTGACACGATCTTGAAATCCTTTCTTCTTAATAAAGTCTCTAGTTATATAAAAGATTACTTAGATTTCACCAGAAAATGTCCAGTTAAAGTTGACCAAAACTGCAGCTTAGTTTTCTTCGAAGTGATAAAACATTGAGTACAACTTACGAATTGCTGCAACACAGTATTATTCAGCGAATTTCACAGAATGTCGTAGATTTTGTAAATAATTTATTACAGATTTTGTTGTGCTGATTTTATAAAGTTTTCCTCATTACCCATTCAAACCGTCTCCAAACTTTTATTTTCCGAAAAAGTGGGCTCCTTGTCATCAAATATAATGGAGCAGATTATAAACAGGTAAAAGACACCACCATGGAAACTAAGATGGAACGGGAGTATGCAGCCAGGTAAAAGACACCACCATGGAAACTAAGATGGAACGGGAGTATGCAGCCAGGTAAAAAACACCACCATGGAAACTAAGATGGAACGGGAGTATGCAGCCAGGTAAAAGACACCACCATGGAAACTAAGATGG
>NW_013667654.1:0-9488 GCF_000517525.1 Limulus polyphemus
AATGATCGATTATTAAAATAGAGAGTTCGTTAGTCAGCGTGTCTTTATGGTGAATGATCGATTATTAAAATAGAGAGTTTGTTGGTCAGCTTGTGTATTACGTTAATTTTGTGAACACTGGGCTTGTGTTTCCATGAAATACTACAGATACAAAAAATATCGCATTTACGAGAGGTATTTGGCAAGTAAGCAACTGTTAATCGTCTACTCTGAGCATGATCTGTCAGTGAACATTGGTATAGCTAATTTGTAGTGCTTCAAATTCAAAGAATAATATGCTTTCGTATTTAGAGAATTTCATTTTGCATTATTCTGTTTATTGAATAATATTCAAAAAGTCACAATGAGCCACATGATAAGAGTCAGCACTACACACAGAAAATCGTGTTCAAAACAGTCATAATGAACCACATGATAAGAGACAGCAATGCACATAGAAAATCGTGTTCAAATATTCATGATGAACCACATGATAAGTCTGCAATACACAGAGAAAATCGTATTCATGCAGTACAGCAGTTGTCATGAGCTTAAGCTAAGAGCGCAGAATATGACACAAAACAATAATTAAGAAGAAAGAAAAAATGACAGTCGGTTAAGTAAGTGGGAATAGACTGGAAACAACCAGTTATTCAATGATTATGTTTGATAATAATTTTGATCAAAACAAAGCTAAATATATTAGTTCAGAAATGAACAATAATTTGTAAATTCATAGCGTCTACATTGCACGACAAGTCGACAAGACTGACTTGGCGTGTCACGGTCGATAAAGCGCTCGCCTAGAAACCTAGATGTCACAGGATTGAAACCCGTTGTCGAATATACTCACCCTTTCAGTCTTATTAACGTTATAATGTGTCTGTCAATCCAACTATTCGTTAGTAAGAAAGTATCCTCAGGATTGGCGGTGGGTGGTGTTGATTTACTAGCTGCCTTCTCTCTAGTCTATCATTTTAAAATTAGGGACGCCTAGCGAAGATAGCCCTCGAGTAGCTTTGAGCGAAATTCAACAGAACAAAAAAACTAATAAAACATACGTAATATCACGAATATAAATGCACAAGAAAACAAAAATCTAATGATTATAATGCATTGAATTATCAGTTTGTTACTCTCGCTACAAACGACATTTTCGCCCATAATCCTAGCAATAACACTTCACGAGGTTCAGCCAGAGTAGGAAGTTTAGGTTAATCCCAAATCCATATGCTAAACTTACAATGCAAATAATCTAGGTGTAAACGTTGAAAAGAAAAAATAGTTTCCAGTTTTTAAAATTCCGATATTTGAAATGTATCTAGTTAATACAACAGCAAGTAAAACGATCCGGGGGGCATAATCTTGACAAGTGCAAAAAATAATAATAAAATTTGAAGCTTCTGAGAAGTGTTTAGGTTTACAACGTTAGTTATATCATCTAACAAACTTTCGCAACAAAGAAAGAACAGTAACGTAATGTTTGTTTCCCAACTCAACATTCTTTACATGCTACCCGTGAGTAACAAGGTGAACTTGGTTATAGAATGTTTTTTTCATTATTATGAGTCAAGTAAAATATTTCAAAACTACACGCAGATCTCGCGTTTCTGTGGGTAAAATTATCTTTCTAGATAGTCTCTGACCAATTTCTGAAATATACTCCTGGAAAGCCTGGAAACATTTATTTTTATAAGTATCGGTTATTAAATATTTTATTTTTACATGCGAGATATTTTGGGTAATATACCTTATACACGTATATCTTTAGAATAATCTAAACACGTTAGTAACTTAAAAAGGGGGTGAACCAACTTGCAAGTTGAATTGGGTTGATTCAAGTATTTGGTATTTTCAACCTGAACAGCGCTTTATTCAACAAACGGGTTAAACGGTCAGGTAAAAGACCCCAAGATTCAGACATATACAAATAGAGGGTAGTCACACTCGGCTTACACAGCTAAACTTAACGGGAAGGTTTTTTCTTTTGTTTGTAATTAAGCACAAAGCTACACAATGGGTTATCTGTGCTCTACTCACCAAGGGTATAGAAATCCGGTTTATAGCGGTGTAAGTCTGCAGACATACCGTTGTGCCACTGGGGGTCAGGCAGGGTTGATTACCACTTCTATAATGTGATCACAGCTGCAAGTGCGAAGAGTGTTCAGCAGCATATCACGGGCCCGAACCTTGGACCTTTCAATATGCAGCCTGTCATGCTAACTACTAGGCTAAGCCCGAACCTTGTTGGTTCACAGTTAGTTTTAGAATTGCAATTACAAGACTCTCGTGAATGAACCCTTAACTGTTGCTCATTCTCAACTATTTAAAGTGCCTGATTTAATGATATTATGTTTTGTTAATACACGCTTAGCGATGCTGTAAGAATTCTCAGGCTTTTGTCCGGTTTGTGCTCTTTTATACAAATGAACAACCATCTATTTATATATACTCATTCTGGACGTTAAAACGAAACAAATTTCTTATTGTAAACATTGTATGGCAAGTCTATTGCAAAAAGTTTCTTAGGAAGAAAAAACTCCACAATTTTAGGGGTGATCAATGTGTTCAACGTTCACAAATAAACTCATAAAACTTTCTTAAGAAGTTATCATTTCTTCACATAGGAAAATATAATCACATACATTTCAGTAAGCGCGATTTATCAAAACTCTAACAAAGCAGTCGAAATGACCATATAACAGGAGAACGAGTCCTTGACAAAAGAATGTCATATAGTAGCTTAGCGTTTTTTTTTTTTGTTGTTGTTGTTGTTTTCTTTTATCAATCAAATAGAGTTCTAAAGATGTTATTTAAGACTGCTAAGTAGATCCGTAGGAATCCTCTAGTAACCCCCAACGTCTGTGGGCAGGTAGGGATTTTTTTTTTTTATGATCCGTAGGTTCTTTGGAAAGATAAAGTTCAAAGGCGTTGTGGTAGAGAGCTGTAAGGAATTCTAAGTGCTGAAAAATAAATCGTTCGGGATAGTTTGATGTGTAAATAAAAAACATCTGAATAACTTGTGTAAGCACATGACCCTTCAACTGTGAAGTAGGTCACGTAGTTTTCTTCAGTTATCATCACTAGGCCATTTTCTTGGAAAATGTAGTCCATCCAAAAAAGCTTGAGGGAAAATCAAGTAAAATTCTGCTATAGCTGAAACAGTAAGTGATTTATCATAAATACAGTGAAAGAAGACCAACTGGTATTACCCACTTTACATAATTTTATTCATGTGTTGTAAAGATGTAATTACAACCAGCTTAGTTCCTAATTCTCAACATCACATTTTGTTCAGTGTTAAACACAATTTGCTTCTTAGCTGCAGTGTGTTTTATTTTGAGAAGAGTAAGAGCGTTAATGAGGAGAATATCCAACACTAAGAGGAGCGTTGTTGAAATATCTTAGAAATTGTACTCATGTAGCTATTTTTATTAACTTCATTTATACTCCACACAAAGCTTTAGGTTCCTCCCTTAAATCTCGAAGTTGCGTATAATCTCGCTTAAAAACCCTCAAAACCTTCTGTTCAACCTATTCTTGAATTGAACGATGGTTGAGGCTTCCAAATTCTCAATGTTTCGACATTTTCAGTCACCCAGAGGTCACTCTGGTGAGCATCCAGCCACATGTCCTGAAATGTTGTTGAGGTTGCTGTCTTCTTGAAAACCCAAGATGGTTTCCATTCATCTCTCAGGAAAGCAACATGCCTTCATTTAGAGACGATCACTGTCTACTTGAAAAAATGCAAGACGGCCACAAGTCATCAGTCAGGAGAGCTGTCTCCTTGAAAACGTTAGATGGTTACATGCTATCAGTCAGGAGAGAACGTGTCCTGACTTGACGACTGATGTTGTCTTCTTCAAAACGTAAGGTGGTTACATGCTATCAGTCAGGAGAACATCGTGTCCTGACTTGAAGACCGGTGTTGTCTTCTTGAAAATGCACGAGTTACTATTTACCACTGAATGTAGAAAATCAAATTCACACTAAACTCACAGTTATTTTAGTAACAATAATAAAAAATTCTAGAAACGTGTATCAAATGAAAATAAAACAAACATTCCAAAGGAATATAATGATGGAATGTTTTGCTTCTTCGAAATTCTTTTCTTGATTTTTACAGCGACTAAAACATTTAACTAAATAAACTCTTCATAGAAAATTTTTAGAAAAGCATCTTATTTTCAGCAATAGGAACCTCTCTTATGTCTAGAAAATTACATAAAATGGGATCTCAAGAAAAAGAAAGGTCACATTTCGAAGTTAAAAAAGTTTTTCTCGCGTTTTTTTTAAGTCTCGGTTTCGCTGCAGTTCTAAAAATTTCTGACAAAAAATAATTAACTAACTTACAACCATTTTCTAGCCATAATTAATTTTCGTAGTTCTCACAACCAGAGCAAATGTATAGTATTTACATTAAGCGAAGCGTGAAGCGCCCTCTAACATCAGTAGAGTAAAATTACCCGTTATTTCCCACGGTGCGATATCGTTTTTGGTGTCTTTGAGTACTCAGCGAAGCATGGAAATAATAAATGCATATATATTTATATAAAAATTTACACATTCTGCTGTCTCAGACGTTAACGAAACAAAACCCTCAGCCGAACAGACAGATAAAACTAAAAGGGAAAAAAGATCATAACAAATAACAATATTTATACTTTCGTTTGATATCGAAAGGTTATACGAACTACCGTCAGTTTTCTTTGTCACAGGGATGTTTGATATCGAAAGGTTATACGAACTTGACAAAGAAAACTGAGGCTTAGGAATGCTTACTGTCTTCACGGTTTCAAAAAATCTGGGAAGAATTTTAGCAAAAAATAACACAAGTTTACATCATTTTAAAAATATATAACCAAATGAACTGGCTTTAAGCTTGTCATTCAGCGCCAATATTACCAGGTATAGTTTCTTTCGTTTCCTGTTTTATGTCATGTATCTTTATATAACCTATCTGACTGCAGAAAATGTAGCTCAGACGAGTTGGCATAGTTGTATGACAAGCTCTCGCATCGGGGTTTTCTCGTCACTTCCACCAGGCACGTTTTCACAGAACCAAATGAGAACAGAATGTAATAAACAACCTTACAGAATATTAGTTCATTAATTTCATACATGTGTTATCGAGTCACTACACGACTGTCAAAAAACACCGCACTACTGCACTACATCACAATATTTTTGACTTGGTTTGGTTGTTGTTAAGCACAAAGCTACACAATGGGCTACCTGTGCTCTGCTCATCACGGATATCGAAACCTGAATTTTAGTGTTGTAAGCCTTCAGACCCACTTGGGTGCTTAGCAACACTAAGAACATTCAAATTTAGGGAACGAATGCACATATGTGCTTTTCATCCAGTTTTGAACACAGAAATGTTTAACATAAAGAATTTTGAACAGTTGCTCTCCGTTGATAAGCCAATATATGCATCTTCTATTAGCAGACTCGCTAAACGTACGCTTTACCAAGATAATTAAAGAGGGTCGAACCCGGGACTTTTCACACCCCACGCTAGTGCTCTTACTTCCCCGAAAGGGGTCCGAAGGCCTGGGAGGGGTCACTTGTTTTAACAAGTTGCACTATTTTACAGTAGTGTGTTGTCTGTCAGTCAGTCGGTAGACACCAAAATGACGTCACATACGTTGCAGTTTGAAATGTTGTGACGTTAGTAAACCGTTCGCATGCCATGAATCACGACAATAATTGTGCACTTTGTAGACTATAACACAGCATGACATATGAACTTCAAATTCAAGAAATAAAAATATTTACTATACTTAATTTTGGTGTTATTTACTCTTGAATCACAACACCTTCAATACTCTTTCAATTGAGCTAAAGGGTTAATCTACTTAATACTCCTATTGTGTCATTTCTGAAAACTACCACAACCTGAGCTAGAAACCCGTCAAGAACCAATAATAAAATATGTATTCTCTGTATGTGGTTTTCCAATATATTTTCAGTGATTTCATGATAAAAAGTTGAATGTTTAATTAAGGCACTACAAAATGTTGAGGTATCTAAACAATATAATATAATCTTTCTCCTTCTACACATATATTTTTCGGTGATTTTGTTAAACGATACTACTATGACTTCTTACTCTTTATAATTTACTAGTTAGTGATTCAGCTTCTTTCCAAGACGCTGATTCGATTACGTACGAAGAAAACAGTATTATTTAGTCCTAAAATGGCTAACGGGGTTCGGACCCCATTGACTTTTCAACACATTTTCCAAAACTGTTTATATATCAACTTGCTTTTGACTCGATAACTTTGCTGGTTACAGGGTTCATAACAACACGAGACTCGTGCGAAAAATGTAAACACAAATAATATCACCATCCCAGTTAATCCCCCTATTTATTGTTGGGGTCCTCTATTTAGTTTACGCAAAAAAATAAATAAAAAAATCACTCATTGTTATTAGTTCTTTACACTGAGTAGATTTCCCCCCTATTTATTGTTGGGGTCCTCTATGTAGTTTACGTAAATAAAGAGTCATTTCACCCAATTTTTGTAAGAAGTGTTGTAAGAAACATAAAGTTACTTAATATGGAGCAATATGTGGACCTCAACTGTAGTGAAAAGTATAAAATCAAGCCAGTAATCTGATTATCGTTTTTCCTTTTTTCTGTTAAACAACATGGCAGGTGTTTATATTCCAAAAGTGAAAAGTCCCTAACTTAATCGTTAATTTAGTCATATGTTAATCGTTATTACTTAAGTCGTCAAGAGTACGTTGCTGACAAACAATAAAGTACGATCATTTGTTTTTTGTTATTGTCGAAATATTTTTTTTATTCGATCGTCCAGGTGGCGCTCGTGTTATGTTCTAGAAATGCAGCAGAACTCTTGTAAACAAACAACAGGTTCGTTCGGTACCTCGGCTGTGGTCTCCACAGAATCGCACATAACATATCTACAGAGATACAATAGCATGGATTTGATTTGAATATTTTACAGAATAATAATGTCAGAATTAGATAAACCAGAATTAATCAGACGCACCAGCGAGCACCCACAAAACTATTCAGACAACAAGACCAAAACAAAAGGCAGGTAAAAAGTCATATATAGATACGTACGTATATTTGGTTTAGTTTGATTTAAAATGTTTCGTAATTATAAATTAATGTTGCCTTGAACACAGTTAAATGGAAGATATTCATCACCTTGCTATAGTCTGGACATTCAACGATTATTTTGAACACAGTTAAAGGGAAGATATTCATCGTCTTGCTATAGTTTGGACATTCAACGATTATTTTGAACACAGTTAAAGGGAAGATATTCATCGTCTTGCTATAGTCTGGACATTCAACGATTATTTTGAACACAGTTAAAGGGAAGATATTCATCGTCTTGCTATAGTCTGGACATTCAACGATTATTTTGAACACAGTTAAAGGGAAGATATTCATCGTCTTGCTATAGTTTGGACATTCAACGATTATTTTGAACACAGTTAAAGAATATCTTCCCTTTAACTGTGTTCAAAATAATCGTTGAATGTCCAGACTATAGCAAGGTGATGAATATCTTCCCTTTAACTGTGTTCAAAATAATCGTTGAATGTCCAGACTATAGCAAGATGATGAATATCTTCCCTTTGACTGTGTTCAAAATAATCGTTGAATGTCCAAACTATAGCAAGATGATGAATATCTTCCATTTAACTGTGTTCAAAATAATCGTTGAATGTCCAAACTATAGCAAGATGATGAATATCTTCCCATCATCTTGCTATAGTTTGGACATTCAACGATTATTTTGAACACAGTTAAAGGGAAGATATTCATCATCTTGCTATAGTTTGGACATTCAACGATTATTTTGAACAAATCTGGTCAAAACGGTACGATTTTTGACATCTTAATTACTTCTTATGATAAAATGCACAATACGAGTTTCTTGCCCGTATTATATCAGCTTACATATTAAATTTGAGAACTAATAACGCTAGGAAGTTCAGTACAAATCATTATGAAGCCAAATATAGAAACACGAGAATTAAATATTTGTGACGATCCGCGTTTCAGTGCCCTCCACCCACGGAAATGAGTCTGACTAGACGTTAGTATTCCAGGACAATTTTTGTATGTATGTCGAGCGAAGCCCAAGTCGAGTCATTCAGCCTGTCTCCCGTGTCGACCCCACCATTCCTTTGTGTAAAAACCGCCCATAGAAGTTAGTAAAAATTTATGGAGTGTCAACTACGTTGAAGCCACCTGTCAAAACTCAAACTTTTTATTTACTTCATGGATTAATCTTGTTCTTTTGTGTGTTTTTTTTTCTAGCATAATTTCACTTCTATTAAATCTTTGTCAACTTTGTTTACCACGTGTGATAACCATCACACTTCGATGTGTATGTCAACCTGATCCTTACACATACCACTCTGTGTTTGTTAGCTTGTTTGTTAACACTCACAGTTCAGCGTCTATGTAAATAAACCTAATCTTTAAACATGTCTTATTTTGTTTATTAGCTTGTTTTCAGCCAGACTTCCATGTGTATGTAAACCTGATCCTTACACATGCCTTTCTATGTTTATTAGCTTGTTTTCAGCCAGACTTCCATGTGTATGTAAACCTGATCCTTACACATGCCTTTCTATGTTTATTAGCTTGAGTGTCAGCCATCACACTTCCGTGTTTTTGTCAACCTGATCTTTAAACATGTCTTACTCTGTTTATTACCTCGTTATCAGCCGTCACACTTTCATGTGTATATAAACATGTTCCATACACATGCCTTTCTCTGTTTATTGGCTTGAGTGTCAGCCATCACACTTCCGTGTTTTTGTCAACCTGATCTTTAAACATGTCTTACTCCGTTTATTACCTCGTTATCAGCCGTCACACTTCCATGTGTATGTAAACATGTTCCATACACATGCCTTTCTCTGTTTATTGGCTTGAGTGTCAGCCATCACACTTCCGTGTTTTTGTCAACCTGATCTTTAAACATGTCTTACTCTGTTTATTACCTCGTTATCAGCCGTCACACTTTCATGTGTATATAAACCTGGGTCTTTAAGTAGCCACAAACTAAACCAAACTTTTAGTCACTATTTGTTTTATCCATACGGGGTTTTATTTAAGGATTCGAATGTCACGTTTAATAGGCCACTCACGAGCCAGTGGGTTACATTTTTGTCGGAAAGAAAAACCCTACCCAATACATTTGTTCCTAATTTGAACTGAAATTTTTTGGACATTTTTATTGGATAAAAAAGAAGGCATTTCCCGCACTCTTTTAGCGTTTGGGCTGCGAAAAGTGATTTGAGGTGGTAAGGTGACTGAAATCCATAAGCGCATCACGAGCTTAACGGCTAAGCACATGAAGCATGGAAGTCTCCAAATGACACGCAGAGTTATTCAGGAACCGTTTGAAACCTCCTTGGTAAATATTGTGCAGCAAGCCGAGTACAATATTATGCCTATAGTTGCTTTTAAAATGTTCATGTCTGCTAATCCTACTGCTGACTAT
>NW_013667654.1:10488-12558 GCF_000517525.1 Limulus polyphemus
AGTATGGAGACTTGAGGATGCTGTATTTCACTTAAAAATTTATCAATTAAGAAATGAAAACTTGTCTAGAAAAGATACGTCCAAAACCACCGTCTTTGGAAGTTTCCGGATTGAACTTACTTTTAATATACAACAAATTGTAGTGTAAAAACACCCCATAGCTCCTGAGGAACGCGTTAAAACAAAAAAGTAATATAGAATAGCGTTACTTTCTCTAAAGACATGCAAAGTAAAATTATAACTAACTATTACGTTTCAGAAACGAGGATGGATATGATTTATTTCCTTGTAATTGAAAACAGAAACTTCTCAACAACTTAGTTACCAAACAGTTATTGTTTCAAAATAATAGCACCCTAAGAGTAACAAACTATAGACAAGAAAGTAACAACTATACATAAAGCTACTTTCAAACGACTTAGTTCGTGGAAAAGTGTATTACGTTACAAAATATTCATGCACAGTTGTAACAAAACTTATATTGTTAAATTACCTTAATATCATTCAAGATAGAAACGTAGACCTTTTTCCCCCATTTATTCTAATTTCATTTTGCATATTATCTATAAACATGAACGGGGCCTAATCAGATGTAAACGTTTTCATCATCTTAATACAGTTCAGTTGTAGTTGAATAGACGTTACATATTACGTACTGCGGTAATTTAAATTGAGATGGAAAGGCATGCGCGATCGCATGATTAAGTTAATTCTTACTAGGTCACCCGCACGTAAAATACACGACGCTCGTTTTTAGTGGTTTCTCTTATCTAATGGGTTAAACAAACAGTATTTCAAAACTCCATTACGATCCACGCAAGCCGACCCCAATCCGTGCACTGTGATACACTCCCACACATACAGAACGGCAATTCTCGAACAGAAATACAAGAAACGTGAAATAGTTTCGACCTTTTGTGTACGCCTACTTTAACTAGGATATATATATATATCTAGTAGTTAAAGGTTAATGAACTGGATCCGTTACAACAGACAGATTCACTTCCAAATGTTAATACAAGTATACATTTGAAACCACGAAATGACTCTACCTACTTAGCAAATCCTGCATCTATAGATGGAGGTGGAGCGAAGTTTGAGCCCTATAATTAATGAGCCTACAAAATCAACAAGCTTACCGGGTCGGCCCGAACTACTAACTACGGTTGTAACCTACATCTAAGACAATGTAGATTTTTGTTTCTACATAAAATAGAAATGTGCAGCCGGAGAGTTAAAAGTGGGAAAGAAATTCTTGGCGGGAAGGGGGGAGTTTCCACACCAAGTTACTTACATAAAAACATGATTACAAATCGTGAGCGTATAAACGCAAACAAACTAATTGGGTGATTATATAAAAAGGCCGGTGAGATGCCCGAGTCACTGAATACTGTCAACAGTAAATATGTCATTTATGAGCACGATCGTTCAGTTTCTACACCTAACATAAAAAAACGTCAATTTCTACAAAGAAATGAGCAACACACCAGTATACATTATATAGATAGAGTCAGTTAGTGTTGATATTGTTTTGCTATAAAACGTTATAAAGAAACGGACAACACCAGTACACATAGTATAGATAGTCAGTCAGTGTTGATATTGTTTTGCTATAAAACGTTATAAAGAAACGGACAACACCAGTACACATAGCATAGATAGAGTCAGTTAGTGTTGATATTGTTTTGCCCCGTTTCTTTATAACGTTTTATAACAACACCAGTACACATAGCATAGATAGAGTCAGTTAGTGTTGATATTGTTTTGCTATAAAACGTTATAAGGAAACGGACAACACCAGTACACATAGCATAGATAGAGTCAGTTAGTGTTGATATTGTTGTGATATAAAACGTTATAAAGAAACGGGTAACACCAGTACACATAGCATAGATAGAGTCAGTTAGTGTTGATATTGTTGTGATATAAAACGTTATAAAGAAACGGGTAACACCAGTACACATAGCATAGATAGAGTAGGCTGGTGTTGATATTGTTGTGATATAAAACGTTATAAAGAAACGGGTAACACCAGTACATGTTGTATAGATAGAGTAGGCTGGTGTTGAT
>NW_013667654.1:13240-14860 GCF_000517525.1 Limulus polyphemus
CTCGACTTTCAAGATCTACGTATCTATATGAGCCGATGTTTCCATTTATCAACGTTATATTTTAAGAACTCAGCTAACAGATGTTTCCGTATATCAAAGTTATCTTCAAGTTTGGTACATCGAAAAACCTTTTCAAATTAAACTAGATATATTAAATACAGAAACAAAATCGAAGTGTTAGTTTTTCCTTCCATTTGTGTAGTATTATACAACCAAAACCTTATAAAGTTTCTAAAATAAAGTAAATACGCCATATTATTTACCCATAGGACTGAGCGCAGCTCAGTGGTTAACGCGCCCCATATTGTAACACAATAATAATAGACACTAACCTGTCCATGATACACAATAATAATAGACACTAACCTGTCCATGATACACCATAATAATAGACACTAACCTGTCCATGATACACCATAATAATAGACACTAACCTGTCCATGATACACAATAATAATAGACACTAACCTGTCCATGATACACAATAATAATAGACACTAACCTGTCCATGATACACCATAATAATATACACTAGCCTGTCCATGATACACAGTAATAATAGACACTGACCTGTCCAAGATACACAATAATAATAGACACTGACCTGTCCAAGATACACAATAATAATAGACACTGACCTGTCCATATTACACAATAATAATAGGCACTGTCCTGCCCATGATACACAATAACAATATAAAATCACCTGTACATGCTAGACAGTGACAATGCACACTGACATGTCCATGATATACAATGACAATACACACCGACCTTTACGTATTACACAATAACAATACACAATCATGTGTCCATGTTACACAATAATAAAACACTTGTGCTGAGCAATTATTACTTTTGCAATTGAATTCGACTATCGATTCAATATTTTTTAAATAATCCCTATTATGGATATACAAAAAAAAACACGACTTGGTGTCCATTAATTCAATAAATTATACGTGATTTCATACAAAAAGGAATAATAATCTGAAACCAACATTTATTTTATTAATAAATAAAAAAATGCAATTTATTATTTTGCCTTGTTGACGTCTTCGAAAAGCGTTATAGATATGAAATAGTTTTTGTGAATATGTGTGTATTTGTACAGTATATATTTAACTGATCAATCACTGACTGACAAATTGTTGTTGTTTTCTTACTGAAAGCGGATACTCTGCTGTGCTTGTGAAAGTATTATCACGTTCTTTCTAACAAACAACAACACTTATCAAACCGTCTGATATGCATGGTAAGTGTATTTAGAATTGAAGAATGCGTCTCCCTGCTTGCATCGCTTCAAGGCTTCCACAGGATGACAAATATCACAGTGCAAGTACTCACAGATCTTAACCAATGAAACCAGTTCATTCGATCATTGATGTTGCCGGGAATAAAAATAACCGAAAAAAATAATACCATACGAAAGTTCACAAATGTAGTGTACCAATTTAATACTTCAAGTGTACAGTTCAACACTGAGAAGAAAGATAACGTTTATTTTCTGTCTTTTTTTTTACCGCTAGCCCTGTAGATAAGACAAAGATGAGCTCTTCTCTGTTAGTTACCACACAAACAATACTCAGGTTTTATCTACTAATCGAATCGAAATGCAGC
>NW_013667654.1:15423-40306 GCF_000517525.1 Limulus polyphemus
ATACGATGATATGGTCGACTATAAGTTTGTTTGTTTTTAGTGTGTTCTGCCTTTATTTCTGTGATAAAGCTTGGTGCCATACGATGATATGGTCGACTATAAGTTTGTTTGTTTTTAGTGTGTTCTGCCTTTATTTCTGTGATAAAGCTTAGTGCCATACGATGACATGGGCGACTATAAGTTTGTTTGTTTTTAGTGGGTTCTGCCTTTATTTCTGTGATTAAACTTAGTGCCATACGATGACATGGACGACTATAAGTTTGTTTGTTTTTATGTGTTCTGCCTTTATTTCTGTGATAAAGCTTGGTGCCATACGATGATATGGTCGACTATAAGTTTGTTTGTTTTTAGTGTGTTCTGCCTTTATTTCTGTGATAAAGCTTAGTGCCATACGATGACATGGGCGACTATAAGTTTGTTTGTTTTTAGTGGGTTCTGCCTTTATTTCTGTGATTAAACTTAGTGCCATACGATGACATGGGCGACTATAAGTTTATTTGTTTTTAGTGTGTTCTGCCTTTATTTCTGTGATTAAACTTAGTGCCATACGATGACATGGACGACTATAAGTTTGTTTGTTTTTAGTGTCTAGTGCTCTAAGTGGATTACGCTTCCGGAGCCTTTCCTTCAAAGTTAAAGAAATCCAGTGCTCAACATTGATGATATTTCCCAAGTCTTTTTTTTTTTCGTCTCAGCCAATGGAACCTATTGATCTAAGTGGGTGATGGGTGTTTCTTTCTTAAGTTAAATACATCTAGAATTCTGCGATAATGGTGACTATAACTGCGGGCATGCTTGGAGGATGTAGGGCATGCATGAATTGATAAAGTTGATAGAAGATGATGCTGTTAGCCTGTTCTCACTTACATTACTACGTCTCAGGTTATCTCCAAACCTTTGGATATTTTCAGAAAGTTCCTAAAGCCCTGCATTTGAAAAGGAACATCTCTAACTCATGGTAAGTAAAAAGTATTTAAATTAATAAGATAGTGGTTATTTCAAAGATTCCGTTGTACCAAATGATATGCAGTGAAATTATACTTAACTTACAATAATTATCAGGTTAAAGCCTCCAACAAGTTGACGAACAAGAGCCGATTATTACGCTAAGATAGGGTATTTCACAACTTCATCTTAACAAAATTTCTCGAGTTCGCGTTGTTGATGTTATGATACTGTTATTTTTTACTACGTTTGGACATTCTTTCAAATTATTCATACATATTTTTCACATCCGCATGTAATATGTCTTTCGTTACCGGATCAAGAAATATTTGAGTGGTTCTTTGGTCGGAAGTAACCACAAACTTTCTTGCACACACGAAATTCTTGAGTGGTTCTTTGACCAGAAGTAACCACAAACTTCCTTTCATACATGAAGTAACTGAGTGGTTGTTTGACCGGAAGTAACCACAAACTTCCTTTCATACATGAAGTAATCGAGTGGTTGTTTGACCGGAAGTAACCACAAACTTCCTTTCATACATGAAATAGTTGAGTAATTATTTGTCTTGGCATTAAAGCATATGCTGATGTGAAACAACCTTATCCTTATTTTTGATAATTTTACAGTATTTATAAAACATGAACAGTGTTCGTTTCTACGTAACACCTATCGATTAGATTGGAAGAAGAGAAAAGCTAAGAAAAAAAATCACTTCTCGATAATACACGTTGTTCCATAAGTCGGACACCACCACAATTTTTCAAAGTCATGCACTTACAACTGCTTGAAATATTCACCGCTAATATCAGGACACAGTGTTACAACAGGAACATTTCAACATTTTCTTTCAAGGTTAATGATATTCCAACCAGTTATTGTAACAAAAGAAAAAAAAACAAGGAGGCAATTGGTGAAACACACACGATTTAGGAAAAAACACAGTAAAGATGAGGCTTAGAAACAGTGGTGTGTGACTTTATATATTGATGACTTATGTATTCATTAACGTTCTCTGCTTCCAGTGTTTGTTTGACTTTTTCAATATTATTGTCTCACAGTGGATCAGCGGAAGTTTACGAACTTCAACGCTAAAATTAAGGGTTCAATACTCCGTGGTAGACAAAGTGCAGACAGTCTGTTGTGTTAAAACACACATACAAACAATTCAGTATTATTATTTTTTCAATAATAGCTTGAAGTTTGTATTTATTTAGATAAACCAAGTAAACGATAAACTAGTCGTCAGAAAGAACTATTTAGGAAAACAACAGATATACTCTATTGTAAACACGTGAAAAGAAATGTCGATTAATCCTAAAATCCATTTACTGATCGTCGGTCAGGCTTGTGTTCAAATTTTATTTTCTCTTGTTTATAATAAACATGAGAAATTTGAATTTACAATTGATCAAGGTATCGATACACTCGGCGAGACACGTGTTTAACGAAAAATAGTTTTGTTTGTTTGTTTGCTTTCCCTCTGGTTTTCTGTAATATAGAAACACGACTGAAATAACACTATAACAAGTGTCAGGAAAAGTTGTCAAAATAACATAAACCAGGGGCTTAAAACTCAGGTTAGTATGGTAGCAATACTGAACAGTTTGGTAAAAGATTTATTAGTCAAGTTGCCGATTGAGTTGTTGTTTGTAATTTAGCACAAAGCTACACAAAGGGCTATCTGTGGTCTGCCCACCACGGGTATCGAAACCCGGTTTCTAGTGGTATAAGTCCGCAGACATATCACTGTGCCACTGGGGGCTGCCGATTGAGAAAAGCGTAAGAAGTACGTTAAAATAATTTCTTTTTTTCGCTGTAATAATTTCTCCTTCATGTCCTGATCAAGATTCTTACAGTTGACATGGTTAAGCATTATTTTCTTAATGTTAAAAGTTTGTTTTAAATTTTGTCGTAAATAGAACAATTGTATTTACTGTACCAAAATAGAAGAACAGAAGCACCAAACTCTACTTTTTTTAGATGCTGTCAAGAGAAATACGAATCTTGAATATGTATCCAAGTAAATTACATAGTATGAAGCGACAGGCGTCCATGCACGACTTTAAAGAACACTTGTTACTATAGTATTATCATTATACGTATAATGCAGTAGTATTCGTATTTCAGCTCTCTACAGTGGCAATAGAGGAACGGAGAGAAAAAATTACTATTGACCGTTGTTTGATTTGATCTAGAGACGTGTGATCCGGAGTGCCATGCCAGGGAGATTTTTAGTTTTGTCAGAAAAATAAGTTCTAAAGCTAAGAAAAATTTACTATAAAATTCTACCAACTATAAGAATGAAACGTGTGGTTGGTCTAGATGTCTGGTCCAAGTTGTTTTGATTACTGTTTACGCGGCAGTGGTTTCTCTACGCTGCACCCACCAAAGGGATCGAATCCCCGATGTTAAGCACTCAGGCCTATCGCTGAGTCACCTGGGAGCTAAAGGTTTTTATACTACCGTGATCTAAGGAACTTAGAATAAATGTAATTAAAAAAAGTTACTTACTTCAAAATAAAGTACAACATTTTAGTTAAAGTGAACGTTAATCTGTTATATAATTTTTAACTTGAAAATTGTATTTAAAATGTAATTAATCCTAATATGATTAAGAGAAACCTAAATTTCATTGTACTTGCTTATGCGCGGGAGAGTCGTATTAAACAACCGAAGGTATTGCGAACATATCAGAACTCCTGACTTGCGGTTAATATATATGTACTAAACTCCTGACTTACGGTTAATGTATACGCACTAAACTCCTGACTTACGGTTAATGTATACGCACTAAACTCCTGACTTACGGTTAATGTATACACACTAAACTCCTGACTTACGGTTAATGTATACGTCCTAGAACTCCAATATCACAATTCTCGAACTGAACTAAAATTCGGTTGAATTATGTTACACAAGTATGAACTTTTAGAATTGCAGGCTATGTTTGCAACGCTTTTTTTTCAGTGCTAAAAGGAAGGTCGTATTATTACGGTCACTTTCACAATTGACCTAACCTAACGAAGTTAACTGTGCTTAATAAACTTGCAAACAATTTTCTCGACAGAATAACAAGTGTACGTTTTTATGTATCTGGTGTATTTTGGTTTGTTTTTAATTTCGTACAGAGCTAAACGAGGGCTATCTGCGCTAACCGTCTGTAGTTTAGCGGTGAAAGACTAGAGTGAATGCAGATAGTCATCATCACCCACCGCCAACTCTTGGGCTACTCTTTTACCAACAACTAGTAGGAATGACCATCACATTATAACGCCCCCGTGGCTGAAAGGGCGAGCATGTTTGATGTGACAGGGATTCGAACCCGTGACCCGTAGTTTGCAAGTCGAGTGCCTTAACCACTTGACCATGTCGGACCTCTCGTGTCTTTTGTATTATACTTATAGGAGAAACTGATTTATCCACTACTCTTTCTCTCTCTTATATATATATAGCCCCATCCCAGTGGTTTAGCGCTAACTACCTGGTTTCGATACTCGTGGTTGGCACATCACGGAATAGTAGCTTTGTGCTTAACTATAAAAAACAAACAAAATATTACCCACCAGTAGTTCAGCGGTAAGACTGACGGCTTAGAATGTTAAAAACCGAGTTTCAATACTTGTGATGAGAAGAGAACAAATAGCCCACTGTGTAGCTTATCAAACAAATCAATAAGCAAACTTTTTCTATGTGTAATACGAAACAACCCCTAATGAAAAAGATAGAACACTGTTTACATTATATATATTTAGCTATAACGGTCAGCTAACACGTACATGAATGTAGATTGTAGACATGTTTATATTTTTAACTGATTCTTGTTTGCTTTTATCTATAACTTGTCACTATCTTAATTCTTCCATTAAACACTTTTAAAATAATCAATCAAGTTAAGACTACATATAGTTCGATGGACTGAATTTGTTTCAACAAAGTCCTCCTAATTTACCGCACTTTGTGTGTGTATATTTATAATCCTGAAATACTCAACTATCTTATAAATTTCGATTCACTCTCGGTTTACTTCCTGTTACTGTGTGGGAGAGAAAACAAAGTGAATCTGTCTTGCGGAATTTAAAATTTTCTTCGTTCCCTAAGCTCTGAGAGCCGAGTTGAACGCTTCTACGCCGGAGGCAAGACGTGAAGGTCCTGGAGAGACCGGCGATTCTAGTTGTGGGCCCTGAGCGTGTATGAAAAATTTTATGTAACCTGCATGTATTAGTAAAGAAAGCTCAAGCAAGCGATATGAATGAGAGAACATTCGTTGCTTGAGGATGTGGCGAGTTTTTGTTCAGTTTTAAACCTTAGTCCTTTCTTCCATCTACGGCTGGTCATCGATAAATCATAAGCGTTGCTAGTAGCCCAGGGAGGTAATGTCACGCCTTGTATGGAGTTCTAACGTGCCAAGCCGCGATTCCTTGTACAATAACAACAATAACAGGCCTGGCTAAAGAAATGCTCTAGCTATTTGTCTCGTAGTAGCTTGACTGTAGAACAAAGCGGGGAGCGGGACAGATGAATGTACTTTAAGTGAACATATACTGAACGTATTGTACTAGGTACAGACATGAACTCCACAAGGAAAAAAAAACAAACTTGTATATACAGCATTTTGTTCGTTCAACTATGCATAAAGTTCACAGATGAGTACTGAAATAAGAAATTCTTCTTTCATATTAAAAACCCATCACATTGTCTCATTCGTGCAAGTTCAATGACAGGCAAAACGCCATCAATTTCTGAACTTGTAATTAACAAAAGAGACAAACGTTATAAGCATACCAAAATGAAAGATTAGAAAACCACATTTAAACGTTATAAACTTAAGTTTGACAACAAAAGTTTAAGAAATCCTATGTTACTAAGCCCAACGATAGCTTATTACAACGATGTCACATATATAGAAATTCTTATTTAACCCTAATATATATATAAAAACACACACACCACACAGCAAAACGGTCTTTATAGAAGAACAACAATGATGAGAGTAACGATTTTTGTTTGGGACAATAATACTTAATTATTCAACTTTAAGACAAAATTAATTATTCAGTCACACTAATCTAGCGCTATTTAACCGACACCGTTCTGTTAGTGCTGTTTAATCGCTGTTACACAACTGTATTAGTGTTTATATTAGCTGTTACACAACGCTGTTAATGTCTTTTTATAGTTGTTAGACAACTTTGTTAGCATTTTCTTGAATCATTGTCACACAACTCTGTCAGTGCTTTTTTACCGTGTTCACACAACTGTCAGTCTTGTTGAACAGTATCATGCTGTTTTTGTTCTTCCACACAGTTTAATTATGAAACAAGCCGGGTAATTTGTTTAGAGCTCAGAGGAAGCCTTAAATCTACAGAATTGTTAAATTTAAAAACAAATAAGATTTTTGCAATTAACAGTTACTGTTAATCTCATACAAAAAGACACGTTGCGTGTAAAATCCGGTTTACAAACAATCCCCCGACAAGAATTTTCGGATTTATCAAGTTAATCTTTACGTCAGCCAAATTACAAAACTGGTTAGAGGAGAATAGAACAGCGCTAAATAAATTGGATAAGGGTTAGCGGAAGTCTTGTCAGCTTAGCATGACTCAATTTTTGAATACTACAAGTAACTACCTGGTCTAACCAACGTTTCAGTAATACTAGAATGTCTTCTTTTCTGCTGACAAAACATTAATCACGAAAGTGACGTGTGGACGACAAGAATTTAACTTGTAAACTTCCTCTCTCTCTCTCTCTTTCTTTTCTAATATACTCAAATCACTGATTAAAACAAACTTTTCGTTTTGTTTCGGAAACTTCGGAACTCGTAATCGCGTTACTTCGGGTAAGCCAGATTACATTGCAACGTGCGAGCAGTTTGTTTATGGTAAGTTAGATTGTATTATAACGCATAAATAGATTATTCTAGGTAAATTAGGTTACTTTAAAACGTATAAGAAGGTTAATTATGACGCCCAAACAAGCTTTTATCATCTAAGGTGCTATAACGTGAAGAAAGTTTTATATGGAGAAGGATATTTGTTCAATTGACAGTTCTTGCGTAGAGATTTACTAATGATAATAAGCTGCGAATTCCAACGTTTCAATCATGCAAAGTAATTTATTGTGTAAAACTAAAAGCTAAAAAACATGCTCCACCACTTTCTGGTGATATGAAGATGGTCCCTACATCATATGCTGAAACGTTGAAGTCGTCAACTTTAAAACTCTACATGTTTCTGTGAAACATGCTCCACCACTTTCTGGAGATATGAAGATGGTCCCTACATCATATGCTGAAACGTTGAAGTCGTCAACTTTAAAACTCTACATGTTTCTGTGGAACATGCTCCACCACTTTCTGGAGATATGAAGATGGTCCCTACATCATATGCTGAAACGTTGAAGAATATTCGTTATTAGCTAGGAAGTGCAATAAATAAAGTCTACCTTTATATCTCGGTTAAACAGTTTATGATTTCTTATTACCTTATGATGGTTCTGCATAGAAAGAACTGGTGATATGAAATACAAAAATAAAGGCAGAACACACTAAAAACAATCAAACTTATAGTCGTCCATGTCATCGTATGGCACTAAGTTTAATCACAGAAATAAAGGCAGGACACCTGAGTTTTTCTATCCAAGATAATGGAATCTAGCGCTCTGTGTGGATGAGGTCCCTGGATATTTATATTCAAGACAATGGAGCTTACTGCTCAAAGTCTTTTTGTCTAAATCCAGGGAATTTGGTGCTCTACGCGGATAATGTTTTCCTTGTCCTTTTGTCTAATCTAAGGAAATGATCTATACATATTACACAACATAAGTTTTAGCAACACAACATTTCTCATGCCTTTATTGTAATCGCTAAATCACGATATTTTTGTATATAAAATAAACATATTTGTGTACGTTAGTCCCGTATCTTGTGTTTAAGCTCTTACTAAACCACGCATGATTATAAGTAAATATCTGTCAATCATGGCTGGCCCTGGTGAGCTCGAGTGATGATGGTTGCTATGGGAATGCAATGATTATATGTAGGCACAAGATAGAGAGGGTTTATGATTATTTTTTTAGAGCGTTGTTATTACATAATTATTTTTCACATACACTTTTTCTAAGACACAACACTCGGGCTATAATACAATCTTGAACAATATGAGAAAGACAAAAACCTAAGCCATTTATTTCGAACTTAAAAATTACTCTTTGTAAATTCTACAACCATCAGTAGTGACGACATGACCATTATAATTAATGTCATTTATATAATGTTTAATCCTAGAATTACCGATCAGACCCATGTCCCGACGGCTTTTTAAACAAAACTATTTATGCACCAAGTTGCTTGCGGGTTTATGATTTTGTTGGTTATGAGGCCCTTAATAATATACGAGTGAAACATGACAAAAATTCCAACAATATTGAAGTTATTCCCAATAATTACTGTTTTGGTAATTGTTTTGGTCACTTCTTTACACTGAGTGGTTGTAACAGTCGAAAACATTAGATTACTCCATACGATGTAATTTGTGGGCCACACTGGTATTGATCGACATACAAACAGTCGGTAATTTGCAAGCACTTCCATACAATTGCACAAAAACTTATATGTATGCTTACGTTCTTCGTGTTCCCATTTATCAATAACGGGAAATAATATACGAAACTGCGTACATATTGGCCTGGCATGGCCTATTGGTTAAGACACTCGACTCGCAATCTGCGGGTTCGAACCCCCGTCACACCGAACATGCTCGCTCTTTCAGTAGTGGGAGCGTTATAATGTAACAGTCAATCCCACTAGTCCTTGGTAAAAGAGTGGTTCAAAAGTTGGCGGTGGGTGGTGTTGACTAGCTGCCTTCCATCTTGTCTATCACTGCTAAATTAGAGACGGCTAGTGCAGTTAGCCCTCGTGTAGCTTTGCGCGAAATTCAAAACAAACCAAACCTTACATGTCTTTCACTTGTATCAGTCTACTTTCGGCCACAAGAGAAATATGGTCATCCTGTTGAATGTTTAAAATCTATTTTGAAAATGGTTATTTTACTCATTTTTAGTGTTTTTATAGTTACATATTTTTTATTGGATATTTATTTCATCGATGTTGTAAACTATACCTTTAATAATTTGATTTATTAATAAACACCCCACTTTCATATAGATTTTCTATCTATCTATCTTTATCATCTTAGATGTCAACCATTACATAAACTTACCACTTAGCTCTATCAACCTAGATTATCCACCTACTTGTAAGTATTTATTTATTTATTTACCTATCTGCCTAGTTTATTCAACCTAAAATTTCGACACCTACCTACTTATCTGTCGTTCTTTATTTACCTTTTTGCCTTGTTCTGTCAGCCTATATTTTCAACACTTACCTACCTATCTGTCTAGTTGTGTCAACCTATAATTTCAACACTTACCTACGTGCTTATATAATATCTGCTTACCTACCTATCTCTGTCAATCCAAATTATGTACAATGATATATTTGCTTGTGATTTCTTGCCTCTGGAAACAGGCATTCGTTGTATCTTAAGGTCGAAAGATCGATATTTTCACCCAACACACACACACACATTACGATAGGTTTGGACAGATAGCTGGTTGAAAACGAACAGTCAGTTTTCTGGCTGCCTATTGGTTGATCTCTCTATTTACTGTTATCAAACAAACCAAAGTCTTGGCCTCCGGAAACATGCAGTTTTGGAAGGCCATTAAATATTTCCTACAAACCGAAATCGGTGAGATGCAAAATACGCGATAATCCGAGGTGTACTACACGTCTTTGACTTTCTCTATAAATTATGTACATGCTACATGGGTGTTTCTCTGCTGCGCTCCTGTCTGTTCTAAAGGTTCTATACAGAACTTAACAGAGAGCTGATGAAACCAATTTCCACAGAACAGTAAATAGTCGGCTTCCTTGCTGCACAGGTTTCTATAGAAATACGTGGATTATGGCAAAGCTCTATACATTTTTCCACATTTAACATTTTAATTCCTAAAAGATACGTTCCCCATTGGTTCAGCGGTAAACTTGATAGCTTACGACGCGAAAATTCGGGGTTCGGTCCCTGTGGTTGATACAGCAAAGATGGCCCATTGTGCAGCTTTGTGATTCTCAGAACCCACAGTGTTTCTTGTGTTATAGCAAACTATACATCTAACACTATGGGTCTCAACTTGTGGTCAACAGACGCCTAGCGTTTCGCGAACCACGGCTAATCACATATCTAACACTATGGTTCGCAACCTGTGGGCAGCGGACCCCTAACGTTTCGCGAGTTACAACTAACCATACACCTACCACTGTGGGCAGCGGACCCCTAGCGTTCGTGAACGTTCTAAAGACGATTTACGACAGTAAAAATCGAGTTTTCTTATTATATACACAAACGGTACTACTTTAGATTAAATGAAATAATACCTTATTTAAAAATTTAATTAATTTATTTAGCTCAGTTACACTCTTCACACTACAGGACCAGCTTCTGCAGATAGTCATATCTGAGTATGAGGGTCTGCGAGAAGATTGTCCTTTCTTCTTCAAGGGGTTGATGAGGCAAAGAAAAAAAAAGAGGGCCACTGATCTAAAAGTTATTTCTACGGTAAGTAATTAGTAAAACTGCGAAACTCACCGTTATATAGATCTCACCCTACGTGTATGTTTGTGTGGAGATGTGAAACCATCTGTTACGACTGTACTAGATTTCATAGAGACCCTAAAAACCTGTGGTACTAGATTGTTATCACACATACTCACTTGGAGAACTGCGTCGTTAAACTACACTTACCCGCACGTGTATCAATTATAGATTATTTATTATTAAAGCAGATAAACAAATCCTGGACGAACATGTCACCTCGGTCTGGTAGATAAGGTCGATCATCTAAGTTTGTTTATAGTTTACTAACTGAGACGCTACGAAAAGGAGGAGACTCACTACATCATTATGGAGACTTGGGAAGCGACATATATATACATATACAACACACTGTTAAATAATGAGGGTCGCGAGATCGAAACCCAGCGTAGAATATGTTCGCTTCTTTCAGTTGTGGACAGTATTCGTTGTGGGGAGTGTTGATTAGCTGCCTTCCCTCTAGTCTTACCGTTTCAAAATTAGGAACGGATAGAGCAAATAGCCCTCCAGTAGCTTTGCGTCAAATAAACAAATTCTGAAAGAGAAAAAAATCTAATACTATTCCAAGCAGGGATTAATTATGCAGATGCCAATTTATTGACTGGGATAAAACATGAATAATTTCCCTGCTCCACGAAAAAAGACTTGTATTAGTTTGTGTACATGTGTCAGTTTAACTTAAAGACTTTTATAGTATTCTTATAATACATGAGGCTATTATTCATGTTGCCATTAGTTTTTACATCAAATTGCTGTATTTTCTTCGAAGTTCTGAGGGTCAGGTGAGATGTGTCGTCTAGGGGGTTTCGAAACCAAAAACGGTTTGGAGATGAGAAAACCTTCGTAAATAAACCAATTGTGATATTTTGCCTCTATCTACGATTTAGAAGGCTTACGTTTATAAATCACGTTCATATTCCGATTGTTTGTCTTGATTTGTTGTCCCTAGTTGACCGTATCTCATCCTTCCTGTATAGAGGGGGTACGATCATCATCTTAACGTTGTACACCTGCAGCCACTTTGTATAGACTGCAAAATGCTACAAAATATCTAATAAGTGTTCTTTCTCACTCAGTTTCTCTCGGGGGCGCCCTATTCTATGATCAAATTTTACTGAAATCGCTCTAGGTTTTCAAATCCCTTTCTTTTGCACCGTTCATTACCATAATCAATAGTTGTCGAAGGTGATCGTTAATAGCTTAAGTACGCCTGGGAACTGTAGTTGAAGGAGCAGTTTCTTCTGGTTACAGGGCAAGACGATTTTGCCCCAAGGTGTAACCGGTCTAAAGCAATAGGAAGAGGGGGGAAAAATGAAGAAAATGATTAATACATGGAAAATATTAGAAGAAAAAAAAACGATGGAAAGAAATAGCAATAGCTAAAAAACTCGAAAAATATTCAAAACAAAATTAAAGAGGGACTGACGTAACATCGACAAAAAAGAAACAATGAGATACACATGAAGAGTTGAACATTGTGTTCATGTATTTTCACAGGTTTTTAGCAGACAAACTTATTTCATGAAAAAAGCATTTTATTTTTATCAATAAGATATCATAGATAATGTAATATAGAGGCGATTAGAATAAAGTTGAATAACAGAACGTTTCGGTAAGTTAACTTTCCGAAACATTATGCTCCGTTTTAACTTCTTTTTTTTTTCACGTAATCTTGCTTTATTTAGTAAAATTCTTGAATGAACGTTTGTGTGTGTGTGTGTGTTTCAAAATGAGTAATAACCAGTTTTGGATCCATGGCTTTCTACCAGGGGAGGGGGGGGGGGGTGAATTAAATTTCAACAGAATGGAAAATACTGTACTTCATGAGGGGGATTTGTTTTGCGCAGGCCCCCTACCTATATATACACCCCCTGAATTCAACACTGGGTAAAAATAGTGAAGTCATGGAGGATCAACTTCGCATTTCTTCAATTTACACACTTTACATATTCCACTTACCGACTTGTTTTTATAGCGTATAATATCGACACGCTACATCATCTCACGTAATTTGATGATTTTGTCTGTTGCGTCACTTAATGTAAAGAACCGACCAAAATATTGGGCGAAATGACTTATTTTCTACATAAAAATATATAATGGACCCCACAAGTAGTTAGTGGTATTAACTGTAATAATGGCGGTATTTTTTGATAATAATGTTTTGTGTGATTCGTATGTTATTAGGGGGCCCTGTAACTAACAGAGATGTTTACCCACAACAAATTTGGTGTGTAAAGTGTGTAAAAATCAAAAGCCAGTGGAGTTCATAGGTGATTCTAGAGTTAAAAGTTGTTGAACAAAATATTCGCGCAATGCTACGCAGTGGCTATATGCGCATACCTGTCCCTAATTTTGAACTGGGATACTTAGAGTGGAGGCAGCTAGTGAACAGCACCCACCGCCAACTTTTGGTCTCCTATTGTTTTGACCAAATAGTTGAATTTGGCAGTCACTCTTATAGCGAACCCACAGGCCCAAAGAGTGGTGCATGTTTTTGCGGCAATGGAATGTGAATCATGAGTCCTCAGATTTATAGTTTGAATATGTTAATCACTAGGCTACACCTCGGCTTGTCAAAACTTAAAGCGACACAGTCCACATTAAAATAGCTTATGATGGAGACAAACACAGGAATTCGTGGCTTTCGAAAAAAGTATTAGTATTACATTTTGGTACTTATGGCAAAACTAGGGATATCTATTGTCTACCCTAAATTTGAACTACTGGTCAGAGGGCAGGCAACCAATAAGAAGGACGCTACAATCCACCATTCACGCTAAAGGATTTACTGTCACTTTTATAACGCACCTACAACTTAAGATGCAGGGAATATTTTGCGGAATCGCACTGATTCGAACCTAGTTCGCCAGCTCCGAAATCCACTGCTCTACCACAGAGCCAAACCGCGACCTCTGGAAATAAGAATGTTAAAATGTATAAACAACCGGATACTAGCTGCACCAAAAATAATGTATGTGTGTTATGTTTTAAAGATAATAAACAGTAAGATACCTTATACACAAAACTGTTCAACTTTCCTTTCCAACAACCAACGCAAACAAAAAACAATGACCTGCAACTTGTGAGCTCGACTCGGAAAGTTACCCCCACCCCCATACTTCCTGACCGGTTTGTCAAAAACTCACAATATTAACTGGTGAAATATACGAAACATATTTTATTGATTGCCTAACAAGTAAATAATGGCGAAAGTAGTTTAATTGAATATAGATATTAAAAATCTAAAACATAAAAAATAAAATTAATGTTATTAACTTTTCTTATCATTTTTTAATCATATTTTGGATTGTTAAATCCGCCAATCTGCTTACCACGAAAAAAATAAGTAAAAGAAAAATGAAAGCGTGACAGATCACGTTATGAGCGGCCGATGGAACTGCACGCACGTGATGATACATCGTCTAGGGTTGGGGAATACTGTCGGCTGTCAACTGGCCACTGAAAAAGCGTGTTTTGGCTCCTCTAAACGGCAGGAACACGAAATGCACTTATATCACGAAAGTTGAATGGGGGAATTTCACAGGAGAATTTAGATTCCGTACACTAAGGCCGCAGTACTAGGGTTATACGACAATAAATGGCGAAATAGAATACATATTTTGTATAATTATCTGAACGGATTCTATAGTTTCACGTGCCGGAACAACGTGAGGATTACTCTCTAGTTTGCACACAAACAGACGTTCACAATCATCTCAATGTGCAATTGTTTGTACAGAGTGACCAAAAAATTAAGTTTCCACCAGAACAGCATGCCATTACTTCTAATTTTCACCACCTTTGCCCTCACACATCCACACTTCTCGTCTTTATCCACGTTTTCTTTACAAATCATTTCTGCTCTCCCTGTGCACCTCTATTACTTGACTACTAACAAGTTGCCAGTAATATATTCATCACGGATATCCTATTACAACCAGCAACCTGACAAATGTCCATGGAGTCCGACTGGGCAGAATCTGCATGACATTAAGTTACCTGACTTCTAACAACTAGATGGGAGAACTGAAAATTATTTGATGTCATAAAAATGATTAACTTACAATTAAACCGTGAAATATTCTGGTGATACGGTGATGTAAAAATTTAAGAGTGTGCAACATGAGCGTAAATATAGAGTTGGTCCCTATACATCTTTCGAGTGACGAATTGAAGCCCGCGGTAGGCAGAGCACATATTACCAACTGTGCATCTCTGTGCTTAATAACAAACAATTATAATCACAAGAAAAAAGTAGAGAGAGAGGGAGAGAAAGGAATGTATATTAAATTAGCTACATTAATTACTGACTTGATTTATGGTTCTGATCTGAGCAGGTAACTTGCTTTAATTATAAGTTATTGGTAGCTATAGGTATATCAATATATGCATATGATTTCGAGAAATAGCTTGAAGTTATACACACACACAAAATAATAAAATATTTAATAAATAAACAGGCAGAAGACTTCTCCGAGACCATATTAAACCGAATGAAATGGAGATCATAAGAAATCAAAACTTTCATGCACGAAATAAACAATCCTTGACAAGTGAGTGCTTGAACCGGCCGAATCGCTACAAAAATATAGCTTGTAAGTTACATATTGATACAAATTTCTGTTTGTTCTATATTGAATTAATCTATTTATCTAAAAAGTCCAGGATTTTATACTGTATTACTTCATTTCTGAAGACACTCTTTCAGTGACAGACAAATATAAAAAATCTGAATAGCACCAAACTTTTAATTATGAACAGATCGATCAAACGATACTTATTATTCTTGCTAGCTAAACAACCTACTAAGATCCATCATGATACATGATAACTTAACTAATAAACATTGCAAGCTTTGGTTTCACACTAGTGACAACGATGTATCAATTTTATGGGTTCCTTTTTGGCTTTGATCTATTCAGATAGGTACCTTCGATCAGAAGATATTCAAAAATCAAAAAAGGTTTGTTTTTTTCCTTAGCTGACCACATTTACTGATCAGTAACAATTAGTTTCAAAGCAATGAAACTTTATTTTTTCTCCAGCTACGGCCTTTCTTTATAAGTGGACAAAACAAAATCTAATGAAAAGCAAACGCCCCTTTCTGGCTGCAAATGTCTTATGTTTCTAGAAGTATGTAAATAAAATATTCTATATTAGGAAAAAAATATTTAATTATTTTTTATTTTGCAACCTACCAAAAATTGGCATCCGCTCTACTCTAAGGTATGTAGTAGAAACCACATATATTTTTTTATATACTCTCACGAAGATAATATACATACAAGTTTTGTGTTGGCACTCGATCCTGACTGAAAATACCAATTACACAAAGAAGAAGATTTTTTTTTTATGTAATACGCAAACTATGAGTCAGTCATCAGAGCTAAATGACATACATATATATATTTTATATTTAACTTGAAAAGAAACAGAGAATGGAACGTGGCTCCCTCTACACTTAAGACATCGAGTCCCAGTTCGTGCCATTCTTTTATTCGTAGAGTTGTTGTTTTGTTTGATTCTTCAAACTCATGAAAAACTACGTTTGCCCAGATTTGGGTGTTTAAATATCATATATTTAGTTTCTGTAGAATTATTGGGAAAATTCCATTGACCTTGGTGACGTAAAGCACATAATATGTATTTGATTTTCCATTTTGGGTATTTTCTGGAGACATATAACTGAAGAAAAATAAATACATTTAAAGAAGATTAGAAAAATATTTCTAACAAGAGGGAGGTTATTACTGTAAAGTAACTTTCTAAATGGATCTTTCATGCCATTTCAAGAAGTGTATATGGAAAAGAAAACCAAAGAACCAAGTAATGCTGTTTGTTATATTTTCATCTGTTTCCCTACGGTATCCTAAAACTTCCAATGGCGGTAATGACAAGAGGCCAGACCACACCAATCGATCTTTGTCAATTTCAGGTGGCTCAGAGCAGAGAGTCTCACGTGCCTTCAAGCTACTGAAGTCTTCCAAACGCAAGTCGATAGAGGAAGGAGAGGGGGGTCATTACCAAAATTATGTAATATATTTTTGGTTGATTAAAGAAGAAACCTGGAAAACAACAAGGGTTGCGAGAGGGGGGACTTCGGTAACGTCAAGTAAATTCTAATTTAATTCATTTTTCATGTCCCCCTCGTCAAAATGAATACTTTCTAAGTCTAACAAATACAAGCCTCGTTTTCTCCCACAGGCATAATTTATATGTTCAGGAACAGGGTTAAAGACTTGAAACAAACAAGATCTATACAAACAGCGTAAGAAAAATAATACTCTATATTAAAAGGTTTGTGCACTGAGAATACCTTAAAATAGTAATAAACCTAGGCATACGTTTCTTTCTTATCAATAAATTAACTATCTTATTGATTAGGGTGCATCAAATCACCAATCAAAAAACTCAGTCGTCCTCTGGAATTCTATTTATAAACATTTTTGACTTGCCTGTAAAAAGAAACGAAAAAAAAACATTTACGTGACATAAATAAAAACTACTAGTTATTTAAACTAGTGTTAGTTTTAGAGTTTAAAAAATCACTGCTAAACATATACACGAACAAATGGTTTTAATTCTTAATGTGTCCTCAAAATCTAATCACGAATTCTGGAGGTGCCCTAAAAACACTAGCCAAGTTTCGGGAGAGAGTAACTTGCGTAAACATACTTCGTTCAACTTAAAGTAAGTTCACAAAAAGTAGTTTATAACGAGAGAAAAGATTTATTCGTATCCGAGACGTTTAAAAATAAATAAATAAACTGGCAGTAATTTTATCCCTTTCGCCCTTTTTCTTTTCACTTCAAATCGAAAGTGATTTGGCATGAACCAAACTTGCCAACAGTGCGGCAAAGCACCTGGAAACGTTAAGATTTCACGAATATTAAACTACCGCCCTTTTCAATTACGCCAGCAAACAGTACGTTCGCCCGGGCCAAAATAATGAACACTAAGTGTTGTATAAGGCAATGAATTCTCATAGTTTTGACTCGAAAACCCGACATCCTGCTTAACAGGGGTTATTTATGTCAGGGGAGAAGGGTGAACGCAATTAGTTGAAGATCTGAAAAGATTCTTGGTGAACTACACGAGTACATGAAAAAAAGAAAAAAACAGCAGATGGGTTAACGTCTAAGTTTGGAGCTGGAGCTCTTCAGCGGTTGCTTAGATACAGACTCCGGCGTGAAAGAAACACGTTTAACAGCGTTATGTCGCACCGACGAGTGATAATATCTGACGGCGAAATCATCAGAAAACAGTTTCAAATGAAGCCAGGAATGCGTATACAGTTTAAGACTAGTACTAGTGGGGCCAACGTTAGAATGCAATTTAATTCGGTCAAAACTCCTACATATGTCAAAGTCAGCTTTCTGTGTTGTTGAAGCTCTATCATTTCTTTGTAGTATGATTTAATGTGACGCGAATTAAAATTTGTTCCCTCTTATAATTCCTCTATTTTTGGAGACCTTCGACCCTACAAACAATTAGGACTAGGAATATATCTAAACGAATTTTCGGTCGAAAATTGGATATACATACATCAATGCCTGAAACCTTTTATTTTAGGTTTAATGAAGGAGAAACAAGATTCATGTTAAAATTCTCATGGACGTTTGATAAAAGATGTTTACATACGTCAAGATATTACGTACTTAGCAATTATCTAATCAATGTTTGTTTTTTTGCACATTTTCTGTACACAATTTCTATATTCAATTTTCATACAAGGTATATATATATATGTGTGTGTGTGTGTGTGTGTATGCTCATCTTTAACTTTTATGCCAAGTGAATGTTATCTAGCAAGTCTGGTTCGTACTACAAAGTTTGCACGATCTGGCAAATCACATGTTCTGAAACGAAAAATTGAACGATGTCTCTCTATAAACTGTCCTTCTGCCCAGTCCATTTCTTCACACAGCATGGATATATATATATGACAAAAAGAAGAATTGAAAGAAGGGGGTGGGGAAAAAGAAGCAGGACTGAACATTTTCGCTTTTCATATTTGTAAGAAATGGTTTCGCACAATTTGATATAATGTGAGCGGCATACTAAGAAATTAACCGGTTGACTAAAAAGTTAAATCAGTTAAACAACCATTCAACCTAAGTTCGATCGTGAATTGATTATTGAAAAAAGTACGAAAAAAAATCGGTTTTTTTTTCGTAGCCAACCAAGTACGTAATATCTGCAATATAGTTATATCTTGAAGTTTGACACTGGTGTATGATTTATCGAGAAGTCACAGCCTCATCCATATGGGAATACACACGAAAAATTGTGAGTTATGATAGAAATGTGCTATGTATTGCTAACTAATCTGATCCGTCGGTAAACTCTTTCTCTGATAATTCACAATAAAAGTTTAATAATTTATAAAAGTCAAGAGATTCCTATTTATGTCAGGCTTGTGATGCACAATTTCGCAACTAATATGAGCTGTACTATAGATGGTAGAAAAGACGTTTAGTTCACTGACGGACAAACGCGGCTTCTCCCCAAGTCAAAACTATAACTTCCACTGTTCAATCAATAAACCAATCACACCCATCCTATAATTCTTCAAGAAATCGCCGTAGGGTTATAGTCGAGGTTAAATGTCTATGTTGGGAGAGAGGGGGAGGGGCATTCTCTTTCCAACATCTATTCAAATCTTGCACAATACTTAGCTTTGTTAGAAGGCGAGACCCGAAAGATGGGCACAACAAACTGAACAGTTACTTAAAGCGATAACTTTTCACAGTGTGTTATAATAACTTGAACCAATTTGTTGTGTAGCTCATGTGTCATTATTTGGTTCGCTAATTTTGGCACCCGTAAAAATGGAACCGTTAATAATGTCTTCGGTAAACATGGCACCCACAGTGCGAAGTGTGTGGGGAGGGAAGGGAAGGGGGGTACCAGTAACAATGACGCATTGGAGAAATAGAAAAAGTAATGCCTCAAAAAGACATAAACATACAACAATATTGCGTATTTTCCTTTCTTGGAAAGAAACAACGCCATTTTTCTTTGTAGTTTTTTTTTTCCTTGCATTGCCACTGGTGCCAATTTTTCCTCGAACACGCTATTTCCTTGGATTGTAAAAATGTGAAGACTGGGTTCTGTAAATAATTGTGTAGGTACATTTTTAAGTGCACAGTAACTAAAAGCAGATTTTATGTGGTCAAATATTTACAATAAAGTCTGCAGCGACACCTAGAAAACCACTGGACCAAACGAAGTTCATTTATCTACGCTGCTAAAACATTTTACGTAACCTTCTTTTACACAGTACTATATGAAGATCTATACACTTGCTACGATGTTAATGCCACAAAACAGAAGCAGTGTATAAAAAAAATCACTTGGTTACTTCACAAGTCAGATGTAACTCCGTGTGTGTGTGTGTGTCGAGACCAACCCCACTGATATCGACCCGTCTCTCCATCACCTAAGTAGTTCAGTTCACCTTATGGTTGTTGGAAATGATGAGGTTCTTTAGATCTCGGAGTCAAGGGAATGAGAAGGAGGTTCTGAACTCACGAGATTATTACGAACTAAATCGATACGAACAGAAACCTAAGGCAGAAGAGACCTGGTCTGAGACAAATATTTCCTCACGAAGTTATCATTGAACGAAACGATAGATAGAAAACGTTCAAAATCAAATCAAACTCTCTCTCTCTCTGCCCCCACGTTTTAATTTAAATTCAATTTCTACAGAATTTCTTGTACTCTACCCCAAATTCTTATAACAGTTAAATTACTACAGTTTCAACAGAACTTCTTGGTATTCTACCCTCAATTCTTATAACAGTTAGATTACTTCAGTTTCAATAGAACTTCTTGGTATTCTACCCTCAATTTCTATAACAGTTAAATTACTATACTGCCAACTCTTGGGCTTCTTTTTGCCAACAAATAATGGGATTGACTGTAACGTTATAATGTCCCCACGGCTGAAAGGATGAGCATGTTCGGTGACTGCTGTAACGTGTTTCAGCATACATATTAACAGGTCAACAGAATTCTGATAATTTCTTTTATCCAATAACACATGAAATGAGATCTATGTTGACCCAGCTGGGATGAGGATGTTGGTCTAAGTCTCACTTCTCAACAACTCAATGTGGGAATTTAACTACACAAAAACTTTTAAGAATGACACATCGTTTTGTGAAATCAATTTTCTTTTCTGAAGAAGTGAAAATTCAGATTAGGTGGGACTCATACCTACAACTCTGTTAACCAAGCAGGTGCTTTAGCCAACTAAGCTTCAAATATTAGCTTTCGCCCTCCTCGCGATCTGAGAACAGAACTTGTCAGAACTCTTAGCTATACCAACTCGGAATCCGTTTTGTGCTGTTGTTGGAAGTACCACATTCCTCCTTCTCTCCAAAGAGTAGAATGGTAAGGATGTCAGGTTTTATGCATGGGACGGATTCTTTACAGTAGGTGTCTGTGATATGTTGGCAATAAATTTCAACAATAAACAAACGGTACACACTCCACTTGCTTTAAAATGATATATTAAAACAAGTCAAACGTATATACAAATGTTCTTTACACAGTTAATTACAACATTTGTATCCAGGGCTTTAAATAATTGTCTTTTTTTTTCTTGTCAAATTCCACATAGTCTGGTTTATTTACTTTAGAACATAATTGGCAAGACAAATTTTATCTCTCTACTCTGTTATTACAATACAATCTGTTCTAATTTCATTTTAAAAATCGCCACTATATGCTCTTTATGGCTAAATTCACAATCACACAGTCTACATCTAGCTATCTATCTAACTGACTCGAACTAAATTTTGGACGCGTATTTATAGCTCGACAGAGGGCTAGAACGTTCCATACACTACCAGATATTATGATGCAATAATTCTCAATTGAAACAACGAGAAAAACTTAGACGTTCCAAGTAACATGACGCAATAATACTACAAGCGCCAATTCAAAACAACTGAACTACACAACATGATTCGAAAACAGCTAATTAAGTAAACAAATCTGCGATAGACCACTGCTTCTAAAAATAACTAAATTTATCACTCACGCTATACTTAAACCTTTTAAATCATAATACTCGCATTAAAGTTAAACAACGTTGTATATGAGCATATATAAAAAAGGGTCGGTACAGGTAGAAAATCTCGAATCTGATATCAGCTGTGAAAAATACTCGGGAACTCGGGTCATGTTCGGGTAATAATATAATAACAAAATTGCATTAAATTGATCACAGATATTAATATTGTACCTGAATTAAATGATTACGGTGGGTTATTCGTCACTGTACGTTGTTTTCTGTAATGTCTTAGATACCTCGCCAGTTAAGAAACTCCACTATTAACGAAAAGCCTGTTTCAACCTCGTCTTTGTTACGCCGGCCAGAGGGCCACGCTTGCAATTGCATTGTTTCATATTTTCTACAATTACTTTAAAATTCTCACATTAATAACTGGTATTCGGGTAGTAAAAAGAGATCCGGTTCGAGTCGGGTGATTTAAAACCCGATGGGTTTTCGAGTACCCGTGCAAATCTCTAGTTTATTTATGTGTGTGTTATTTTAAAGCTAAAACAAATAAGTTGTCGAGCTCTGACAAGAATCGAGATTTAATATTATTCTTGAAACAGAGGAACGACTATATTGTGACGCAACTCTTGGAATGACGGTGTTTATTCACGGAGAATTTTCTGCATCCGAGGTAGTAAATAAGTAATAATCCACGCTCGAATGTTGTATGCGATTAGGCTTAAGCAGTGTAAATCAATCTGCCTTGAAGATAAACACTTCGTCTTAGCTGCTTGTACGTGTGTATGTTTCCGTGTTTGGAAAGCCCCGAGTGTTTGTATAAAATGAAGGTTTGCAACAGGGGTCGCTGTAATCCTTTGTTTGGTACCTTCCTCACGTACCATGCTCCAAGTCAAAATTCATACTAACGCACGCATGCACGTGTTGTTGTCGGCCATAACTTTAGTGGAAGGTTATCTGAATAGATAGATATACAGACAGGCAGGCAGATAGATAGATAGATAGATACATGCACAATGTGTCCGTTACAGATATTACACTAAATGTTAGAGAAGTGTTGGTAGATATATTGAAGTGTGACAAATCTAGAACTTACGATACGCGTGTTTACAGTCTTCAAACAATAAATACAATCTTAAGTAATGCCTTGTTTGAAATCATGCTGTGTACACATAAGTTATTGTTTGACTCGATGGTCTTATCGGGTTAAATATATTACATACAGCCAATGTGAATATGAAGTCTATTTCATAGGTACTCGATGAGGGGAATTATTTCTAGAACTGTAAATAAAACTTTGACAAAATAAATACGAGAAGAATCATTCAACGATGTGTATCTGTACTAAGTAACCACCTTCTAACCAACTGTAATGTACATCTACGTGTTGACAAGAACTAAAGTTGTGTTTTAGAGGTTGATGTAAAGATGGAACAGATCTTAATGCTCCGCATCTCGTTCCCCATCGTACGTGCCAGTAGATCAGTCACTATCAGTATACATTACACGCAGGTGATTTAACTGACAACTGTGGCAGAAGATGTAGTAGATATAGTCAGCTCTTTGGGGACCCGTGGCACTAGTTAGGGATTTTCTAAATATGTATTATTGTTATGATACATGCAAAATCTTTTCGCTTTTTGTGACGTACAGAAAATTATGAAAACACACTGTCTGAAAAAGTTGCCTGGTAATGTGAGATAATAATAGATGAAAATAAGAACCGAGGATCATGTTCAAAGATGTAGCATAATGAAGTGTGAAAAAAAAAAAAAGAACTGACAAGCATGTTCAGCACTATAACATAATGAAGGAAAATAAAAAGGGGTGTAACATAGGATGAGAAGAAGGTCTGAGGAACATGCTTTCGGTACAATTATAAACTGGAGAATAAGAAGATCTGAGGAATATGTTCGATACCTTAATAAACTGGAGGATAAGAATAATATCTGAGGAACAAGCTTTCTGTACTTTAATAAATTGGAGGATGAGAAGATGGTCTGAGGAACATGCTGGGAACCTTAATAAACTAGAGGACAAGAAAAAAGTCTGAGGAACATGCTGGGTACCTTAATAAACTAGAGGATGAGAAGGAGGTCTGAGGAACATGTTCGGTACCTTAATAAACTAGAGGATGAGAAGGAGGTCTGAGGAACATGTTCGGTACCTTAATAAACTAGAGGATGAGAAGGAGGTCTGAGGAACATGTTCGGTACCTTAATAAACTAGAGGATGAGAAGTAGGACTGAGGAAAATGCTTTACCATGATAAATTGGAAGATAAGAAAGTGTGAGGAACCTAGTAGAAGTTAAGTGTAAAAATATCAAACCACATGTTGGAATGAAAACAATACAAGTTCTTTGAAGATCATTCGAAACATTTAACTTTCAGTTCGTTTTCATGAATGTAACAATGCTGCAGCCTGGGAACAATGAATTATATGCAATGGTTAAAAACTTCAAATTGATTTCAAACTTTTAAAATACACAATATTAGGTCATTCATATCAGGGTGTTAATCAGCAAGTACAATAGACATAAGGGCCAGTATGGTAGTTTACTAGCATCAGCTAAATGCTTCCTGTATTGGAAGTAGTTAGGGTTAATTAACTGAAGAATAATTAATTAATCAAAATTGTAGATGCAGAAGTCAGAAAGAAAAACTCAGTGTACAAGTTTTAGAGTAAATAAACAACATGGTGGGTGTTATCCTCTACGGAAACAAATCAAACGCTATTAAATGATCTTTATGTTCCTAAGTATGAAATGAATAGAAACAACGAAATCTAACATAAAAGCTACATATGTATGTATAAGTATGGTAGCAATTTGTAAGCCAAGGCTTAAAAAATGGTCAAGCCAATTAATGTTATACTATAAAATTTGATTTGATGAGACAATAGCGCCAAAGGTACTATTTGATATTATCTAAGCAAGTATTAACTCCAGAGTTCAAGAAATAGGTGGACTATGTGTAATATAGTAACTTTAACTTGCAATTTCAATTGTTAATCTATATAATCAGTTGTATAGCAGAATTATCCGACTTCTTCTGTCCAAGTTAAAAAAATATATTTATAACAATACACAACCACCTGTACACGATAACAATACACAACCACCTGTACACGTTACACGATAACAATACACAACCATCTGTACACGTACACGATAACAATACACAACCACCTGTACACGTACACGTTACACGATAACAATACACAACCACCTACCAGGTGGTTGTGTA
>NW_013667654.1:41145-46017 GCF_000517525.1 Limulus polyphemus
CAAACTTATAGTCGCCCATATCATCGTATGGCACCAAGTTTTATCACAGAAATAAAGGCAGCACACATAAAAACAAACAAACTTATAGTCGCCCATATCATCGTATGGCACCAAGTTTTATCACAGAAATAAAGGCAGCACACATAAAAACAAACAAACTTTTAGTCGCCCATGTCATCGTATGGTACTAAGCTTTATCACAGAAACACATCGGCTGGGCGAAACTTTCTAGTTCCTAATCTGAACGCGAACCAGCAAGATATGGTGTAGGGGTTATCAATATTTCTACTGCTGGAGGGCAGAGTCGGCGTATTTTATTTCAGTCGTTTGGATGAGGTCAGTGCACGCGGACACGTGAAGCTGTAACGCGACTGATCTTATCCAACCGTCCACGCAAAATATCCCCCACTAGATGTGTAATAGAAAGAGTAGGGGAGGGGAGAATGAGTGGGGGTAGAATATCAGATAAACCGGATTCATTTCAGGAGTAATCACGCACGTGGGACTGAGTATACTTAATCCACAAAAGCATTTTCATAAATTGTCACTTTCTTAATATGACAGACTTCGAGATGACACTAAAGGTCAGTATAACACGAATTTAAGTAACAGAAAACTTTTTTTTAGGTCTAAAGCATTTTTAAACAGGTGGCGACCCATTTCTAATCTTCTGATGAAAAAAATCCCTACCCACGTATCGTTTGAATGGCTTTGCCATAAAAGTCTGTATCAGCTGCTTTGGCGTAAGAAAAAAAAACAACGCCAGAATCTCATATGCATTAATGTCTAGTTTAGTATTTAATTGTTTTTCAAAAAAGCAAAAATGTTAGGCGGCTCAACGGTAAGCTTATAACGCCAAAAAGTTAACATATTTAAGTACCACAGTATATTATTATATAGTGTTTCACGAACAGTACGAGAGAGACATGATGCGTTCTCTTTTTTTTTTACATATTTTTTCTAAGTTCTAGCTGTACTCGTATCAAAGCTTTATCCAGCTTTTTTTTTTTCGTATGCCTAACTCCAATTTTCTTGCTTTAGTCTCAAAAAACCAGGAAAAAATAAAATAAAAGCCAGGAATCAGGTTGTTCTTTGTATATCATAATACTTAGGTACGGCAACACTAAATAATGGTCTCTTTCACGTATAGCACTGAAAATATTACAGAACTGCAGAAAAAATATCGAAGATGGGAGTAGTTTGATACGCTATCACATGCCTTGCAGGATAACAGTTCCCTATCCTAATCGCCAATCTTTTACATCTATAAAAACTTTTTTTTTCTTCTCGTATATTTCATCAAACGAACGTTTCTGTTCAGAAAACCATGCACTAACTTCCTGTAATTACACAAGGAGGAAAAACTGTCTTCCACGCTTGACGAACAAACCTATGAAGACCGACATCTGGTGGTCATAACAACTTTGTCAACATACAGTGACAATACCACATCCTGGTCCACCTACCCCACAAATACCTCCCACCCTTCTCAGCCTGTAAAGTTTTCTATTCCGTCTTCTGGAATATTCTTACGCAGAACCATTCAACGGTTCACTGTGCGATTCGGTAAACAATATGTAGGTGCATCATCTTTGGAACTTCATGAAGAAAATTCACCAACTCTGAAATAAATCTTTCCTTTCATGAAGTGATGACACATAACCTGGCAGCTCAACATCTGCATCTCCTGGGATTCGATCCTGCTTTCAACAAAGTGACAGGAACAAGTTTTAACCAACTGAAATAAAGGTTTAAGACATTAACAGTTCTTAGTAAAATACTTTCTAAACCAATCAAATGACGCGACTATCAAACTTTTTACCAATAACAGAAAAGTTTGATTTGGTATTTCGCACAAAGCTACACGAAGATTATCTGCACTAGAAGTCCCTAACTTAGCAGTGATAAACTAGAGGGAAGGCAGCTAGTCAACACCACCCATCGCCAATTCTTTGGCTACTCTTTTACCAACTAATACTGGGATTGACCGCCACATTATAACGCCTGCGCTGGTGAAAGGACGAGACTGTTCGGTGACGGAGATTCGAACCCGCGACCCTCAGATTGCGAGTCGTGCGCCTTAACCACTTTACAGTAAAGACTGGTTAAATTGAAACACTTGAATAAATTAATCTTAAATCACTAGACCAGTGGTTCTCAACCTATAAGAGCCTTGGCCACAAGTGCGGTTACTGAACACAATTTGATGAGGTTACGAAAGTGTTCGATGTGAAATTTGAAAAATTTCATTAACCTTACATTGTTGAAGCGACATCATTTTTAACAATCATCAGTTTATGTTGTGTTTTATAGTTTTAACTTATCCTATGACAAATCTTATAACACTGTGAGCTGTCTTGTTGCCATAAAAATGCTCTTCGTGCTTTGGGGTCTTGAATACGTTATAAGATATGGTCATATACTATTTAGAGTAACCAAAGGGTTGACGGTGGGTGCGACAGTGTATCTTCCCTGTATTCTATCAGTTCGAAATTAAAGACAGGTAACGCAGGTAGCCCTTTTGCTACTTTGCTTATTTTCCAAAAACATAAGCAAACAACGAAACATTGCGTTTTGCCTATGTTTTGCATGACAGCATGATGAATAACGATGCATAAATTATACTTAGATTGCATAATTAGGGTCATGGAACCATTCAAAATTTCCAAGTTTTCACACTGGGATCATTGAAAAAGCAGGATGTAAAGGGTTAGGAATCGTTGCTTAGACGACATAACAACAACAAATTGTTTATTGAACGACCTCACCATAGAAACGAGATTTCCACTGAAGCGTTGAAAGGAATTAAGATATTGGAAAGATGAACTATCTTGAGGTACAGTAGAAAACATCGCATAACCACTTTAGTAGAATCTCTATGCATGTTTTTAGGACCTATTTCTTATTTGCCGAGATAATATATATATACTGATCACGTGATGTGTCAGGTGATTGATTTAACATTATACGTGTAGATATGCAGTCAAATTGTAGTTAGTCTGCATAACAGCAAATAAGTTTGAGGATTTTTAGTGATAGTTGGTGCCCATTTAGTAAGAGCTTCATTATAAAACACAGCTTCTCTAACTGACTGTTCAGAGTCTATCAAACGAAAGGGTATATATATGAGCCACTAGGGAAGACTGTCGCTACCAACTACTGGAGACAGTCTGAGTGAAACTACGAATTAACAAGTTTATAAATTACAATAGACATGAGGTTCCGTATTAATTGATCTTTATTTTTAAAAATACATATGAAATTACAAAAAAAAAGAAAGAAATGTGGCGTCACAAAAAATATTATTTCATATTCAAACAGAGTAAAAAATATTAAGGAAACTAGATGAGGCACTTAACCCTACTTCTGGTTCTAACAGCGCAAACTGCTAGAGATGTTGTCATGGTTTGGGGAATTTTCTTATGGTAGTATGATGTCAAGTCACTTGATTCCATTAGAAAGACAAACGATATACAGAGTGTACCTAAAAGTTGTTGCTGGACATTTCCACCCTAAAATGCCTTGTTACCATTCTGAAGGGCACGAGTCCTTTCAAAACAAAAATGTGACCACCCACCACATTGTTATTGTATGAAATTGATTCGACAAGAATGACCCTACTTCAGTATATTTTTTTGGCTAGCACTTAGCGCAATTACCAGATCTCAAAGTGATTGGCCATCACTGGCAAGAGATTAAACATCGCATTTGCCGCCGTAATCTTCTGGCATCATCTGTAAATCAATCTTATTTAGATCGTCATCTTCCAATATCTTCCCAATATCTTATGAGATGCAGTAAAAACAGTTTAGTTTGTTTTCAATTATTACACTGTGAATAAAGAAGGCTTGCTTCTTCAGAAAACTCATACTTGCACAACTACGTATCATACTTTATCTTAACAGCTACCCCACATTATTTTAAAGCCAAAAATCTAGCTTGTACAGCTTCACTAATCAATTGATTACCAAAATTACCGAGAGATGAACGAGCACACACTAACAGAAAAATACAAGAAGAAGAAAGGATGAGCAAAGAAAAATAAAAACATGGCAAATGACGTGACAGACAAAAAATCAAAAGGTTTGAACTACTGAAAGAAAAATTAAAAATAATAAAAAAGAGAAGTGTTTATAATAACATTGAGCGAGAAGTGAGTATGACTAATAGTAACAGAATAATATACTGAAAAATAAAAAGAACACCAGTTTGGTTGAAACGATTAAGTCAAAACAGACTTGCTTTTAAACATCAAAGACTATGGGGAAGGGGGGGGGGGCTGGAAGAAAAAGTAGAAAAAAGACCTGAAAGAAAAAGTCAAGTAATCAAAGTTCAGAAAAACAAAACAAAATTAAAAACAAATCTACAGTCATCATTTTGCTCCATGTAATTTGAAAGTCATTGTCTAGATGTCTCTGAAATATATCTTATCATGCGCAAAGTTACTCGAGGGATATCAATTAATATCATTCTGTTGTTCTCTAAAATATGCATAGAGTTCCAAAATATTTCACGTGATTTATAAAGTTAGTATAGATCACAAAGGTTTAGTTGTCATTCTGATTATTATGAAGGTTAAGAATCAAAGGCAACCGTAAAATGTTAGCTCCTAGCAATTGGCTCACTTTCTGTATAAACACGCGTAGCTTTGAAAAGACGAATTGCAATTTTCTTTTGTTATGGACGGTGCTTTACTACACGTGCGTTCGCTGTTCATTTTAGGTTTCGTTTTGGCCGCACGGAATTTTGTTAAATAATTTCAGTTCTGCCTGAAATTGTCAGCTCAAAAAAAAAGAAAGAAAGAAAGAAATGATGAATAAAGGCTCTTGAAATAATGGCTAATCTACCAGTTAATATCTCCGATCAACCAAT
>NW_013667654.1:46942-50863 GCF_000517525.1 Limulus polyphemus
GGGTATATAGAAATTTTTGTGTATTGAAACACCTTTGATCGAAAAGGTAATTTCTTTTAAACGCATTTTTTTTTACCTCGAGATATTCTGTGTCAACTGATGTATCAATTGAAACTTTCTGAATGAAGAAAGACAGTAGATTAAAGAACACTTTATCTGAGTATAAATCTGAAAGATGATTGTACATTTGAAATATCTGATTTTGATTGTATTCAGAAAAAAAAAGATATAAAATGGGCCGCCTACTTTAAGTGTTATTTTTTTTTTAAATAAACCAGTTCGAAGCAAACGATCTCTACTTTAGCACCTGAAAGATACGATAGAACAAAAATCCATTCACTAATCATTATTACTTTACTAATGTATGAAGTTATTATATATTCATCAAGTATCTCCTTGAAACACTACATTTTGATTGAATTAAGAACAAAAAAAAAAGACGAAAGATATAAAGTGGGCCGCCAATACTATTTACACGGTAAATTCACTTAATAGCTTCTTAGTATCCTTCTGGTGAAGAAAAAACACCAACAGACTTAGCGCTGAGCAACCAGGGGGCCGCCTTTTAAATCTTGGTTATATTTACTTCACCTTTTTGTATACGTTTTTAAATTAAAGGTCTGTACAATAGTTAGTACGATCAAATCGGCGTTTAATTTTTTTAAGTTGATTCGCTGTCACTTATATTGGATTACTTTCACCTGGTAACACTAGCTTTTCCTCCAAACTCTGGCTAAGGCTTAGTGAATTTGTCCCATTACTTACACATACAGGCCAAAAGTGATGAAAAAATCCATAATCCTTTTTTTTCTCCATAATAAGTGACTACTGTTTTAAAATATAAATAGTGTCCATAAAATAAAAAAATAACATCAGATTTCTGTTACTTTGTTAATAATATTTCCATTGTGAACCGATATAGTATCTTGCTCAAACAGGGTACGAACTTTCCCATCTTCTCTCATCAAGTTCTACGCTAAAATCATTTTTCTTTTCTAAGCCTAATCTGTGACCTGGGGCGTGCACGAGTATAGCTGCTTCCAACCCCTTCCTCCTAATTGTCTCAGCCTTCATTCTAAAGTTTGGGCAAATCGCTAATAACTCTCCAACTAAACAAGTACAGCCTCCTGACCTTTACAGAGTCTATAACTCTTACGATTTTTTTTAACAATATTCTTCCATATTGCTTAAAATACCTGCATACTTTCTTTTTTTTTCGAAATTAGCACTTATGTAAAATAACCTACAGCAGCTTTCTAACGAGTGATATTTCGGCGCGTAAAGCGTTTCGTAACAGATCAGTGCTACTGATGAAGTAGAAAAGATTTCTAACGCTTCGCTTGAACCTCTCCGTGTTTGTTCGTTTCGCTCTTGGTGATAAATATTGGCGTCTGCGCTAAACCAAGTATCATGGCTTTAACCAATGAACTGAAGCGATGCGTTATCCGAAATGTTTGTTGTTTTTTTAAATAACGAAAGAGAAAAAGTTACGTGCGAATAATTGAAGTATGCCTGTAATTGGTTACTATTACATAAGGCAAATGTAAACCCCGGCTACTGATTTATGCATGTGAAGAATTCTATATTATTTACGTTTGATTTTATTTTTACTAAAAACTGAAACGTAATTCTCATTCTTCTTTAGTTTTATTTTGAAGCCACACATAGAATTAAAAGTATATACTCGGGTTAGCGCGACCAAATCGTTGCTGATTGGTTATTTTTTTGTTAAACCAAAGCTACACAAATGGATTATTTCTCGAAACCAGAGTTTTAGCGTTCTAGGCCTTCAGATTTACTGCTGAACCACCAGAGGGCCGCCTTTTAGATTGTGTCTTGTTTTAGAGCCAAGCTACGTTGAGCTATCTACTGTGTCCACCGCGGGATTTGAACCCTGAATTTTAGCGTTGTAAGTTCGTAAACTTACCGTTGTCCCACCGAAGAACTTTAGATTTTGGATAAATTTATTTCAGATTTTTCAACGACGTCTTCTATGTTTATCCACACTGCATAGCTTCGTTTAATTTTCACAGTTTTTTTTAATATCATATTGACATAAAAACAACAACAAATAAACGATTGATCAAGCAATATTATAATGCATAGAGACAGACAAACATGCACAACCGGTTACGATAGACCGTCGCCAAAAAAATGTGCACACGTCAATTGAAATAAGGCTATGGTTTTGTTTCCAGGCTACAGTGAACAGCATTCCCAAAGTCCACTGTATAATTGCACCTTTGTATCAGAACTTATAAATATATATATATATATATATAAAGAAAAGAAACAAAATTTGTGTTAGCCATCTAATATTTTCTTCTCTGAAAGGAACCATTGGGGAGCGGAAGAAAAACAGACTTTTAGGGCAGCATTCACAAAGAAAATGGTGTGTCTTCGGGCTTTAGCCCCTCATCCCCCTCCCCATGTCAATAATCGACATAATACCAAATACGCAGAAAATTTCACGGTTCACGTGCTTCTGCTTCGACTAGCGGGATATCTATCTACAGGGGTACCGTTTTATTCTGCTGAAAATATAAAAAGTGCAACTTACCAACCAAAAAATATTTCTAAGGTTATCGAGAACAAAATCTGTGTTACTAATTTTCTCACAGACAACACATTTAGAACGAAATGTTTCATTTGACGAAAAAACTTTTAAGCGGAGTTTTAATCCCTTTAGTATTTGTCCCCTATTAATCTATTAAGCCACATAAAACAATTCGGTTTTCATTCATTAGTATCATCTTCTTTAAATGATTTATTTCTCTTTAAAGTAGTCATGATGCATTTAGTTTTTAATTCCTCTTTTTCCTTATAAACTTATAATATCGTGATGTATCTTTTATATAGTGATCTAACATTTAATATCGTGATGCATCTTTTATATAGTGATCTAATATTTAATATCGTGATGCATCTTTTATATAGTGATCTAACATTTAATATCTGATGCATCTTTTATATAGTGATCTAACATTTGATATCGTGATGCATCTTTTATATAGTGATCTAACATTTAATATCGTGATGTATCTTTTATATAGTGATCTAACATTTAATATCGTGATGCATCTTTTATATAGTGATCTAACATTTGATATCGTGATACATCTTTTATATAGTGATCTAACATTTAATATCTGATGCATCTTTTATATAGTGATCTAACATTTGATATCGTGATGCATCTTTTATATAGTGATCTAACATTTGATATCGTGATGTATCTTTTATATAGTGATCTAACATTTAATATCGTGATGTATCTTTTATATAGTGATCTAACATTTACTATCTGATGTATCTTATATAGTGATCTAACATTTAATATCGTGATGTATCTTATATAGTGATCTAACATTTAATATCGTGATGTATCTTTTATAGTGATCTAACATTTAATATCGTGATGTATCTTTTATATAGTGATCTAACATTTAATATCGTGATGTATGTTTTATATAGTGATCTAACATTTAATATCGTGATGTATGTTTTATATAGTGATCTAACATTTAATATCGTGATGTATGTTTTATACAGTGATCTGACATTTAATATCGTGATGCATGTTTTATATACTAATCTAACATTTTATATCGTGATGTATCTTTTATATAGTGATCTAACATTTAATATCGTGATGTATGTTTTATATAGTGATCTAACATTTAATATCGTGATGTATGTTTTATATACTAATCTAACATTTAATATCGTGATGTATCTTTTATATAGTGATCTAACATTTAATATCGTGATGTATCTTTTATATAGTGATCTAACATTTAATATCGTGATGTATCTTTTATATAGTGATCTAACATTTAATATCGTGATGTATCTTTTATATAGTGATCTAACATTTAATATCGTGATGTATCTTTTATATAGTGATCTAACATTTAATAT